>NW_027423128.1:0-212657 GCF_048934315.1 Petromyzon marinus
CTCCATCTCTCTCACGCACTCCACTCTCCACTCTCCACCCACCCACTCCTCCCCTCCACTCTCGCACTCCCACCTCCTCTCCTCTCACCCACTCCTCCACTCTCACTCCACCCACTCCTCCACCTCCACTCTCCACCCACTCCTTCCACTCTCACCCACTCCTCCACTCTCACTCTCCACCCACCTCCTCCACTCTCCACTCTCCACCCACTCCCTCCACTCTCCACTCTCCACCCACTCCTCCACTCTCCACTCTCCACCCACCCTCCACTCTCCACTCTCCACCCCTCCTCCACTCCTCCACTCTCCACCCACTCCTCCACTCTCCACTCTCACCCACTCCTCCACTCTCCACTCTCCACCCACTCCTCACTCTCCCACTCTCCTCCCACTCCCCACTCTCCACTCTCCACCCACTCCTCCACCCTCCACTCTCCACCCACTCCTCCACTCCACTCTCCACCCACTCACTCACTCTCCACTCTCCACCCACTCCTCCACTCTCCACTCTCCACCCCACTCCTCCACTCTCCACTCTCCACCCACTCTCCCCACTCTCCACCCACTCCCTCCACTCTCCACTCTCCACCCACTCTCCACTCTCCACCCACTCCTCCACTCTCCACACTCCACCACTCCTCACTCTCCACCCACTCCTCCACCTCCACCCACTCCTCCACTCTCCACTCTCCACCCACTCACTCTCCACTCTCCACCCACTCCTCCACTCTCCACTCTCCACCCACTCCTCCACTCCCACTCTCCACCCACTCCTCCACTCTCACTCTCCACCCACTCCTCCACTCTCCACTCTCCACTCACTCCTCCACTCTCACTCCACCCACTCCACCACTCTCCACTCTCCACCCACTCCTCCACTCTCCACTCTCCACCCACTCCTCCACTCTCCACCCACTCTCCACTCTCCACTCTCCACTCACTCCTCCACTCTCCACCCACTCCTCCACTCTCCACTCTCCACCCACTCTCACTCTCCACCCACTCCTCCACTCTCCACTCTCCACCCACTCCTCCACTCTCCACCACTCCCACCCTCCACACTCCACCCACTCCTCCACTCTCCACTCACCACCCACTCCTCCACTCCCCACCCACTCCCTCCACCACTCCACTCTCCACCCACTCCTCACCCTCCACTCTCCACCCACTCCTCCACTCTCCACTCTCCACCCACTCCTCCACTCCACTCTCCACCCACTCTCCACTCTCCACTCTCCACCCACTCCTCCACTCTCCACCTCTCCACCCACTCCTCCACTCTCCACTCTCCACCCACTCCTCCACTCTCCACCCACTCCTCCACTCTCCACCCACTCCTCCACTCTCCACTCTCCACCCACCCTCCTCCCACTCTCCACCCACTCCTCCTCCCACTCTCCACCCACTCCTCCACCCTCCACTCTCCACCCACTCCTCCACCCTCCACTCTCCACCCACTCCTCCACTCTCCACTCTCCACCCACTCCTCCACTCTCCACTCTCCACCCACTCCTCCACTCTCCACTCTCCACCCACTCCTCCACTCTCCACTCTCCACCCACTCCTCCACTCTCCACCCACCCTCCACTCTCCACCCACTCCTCCACTCTCCACTCTCCACCCACTCCTCCACTCTCTACCCACTCCTCCACTCTCCACTCTCCACCCACTCCTCCACTCTCCACTCTCCACCCACTCCTCCACTCTCCACCCACTCCTCCACTCTCCACCCACTCCTCCTTTAGTTCTCGCCTTTGAACAAGGCGATAACTAAAGCGACCAGGATGAGTTTCATTTGCAAGAGAGACCTGGATCACCCAAATTACCAAAGCTAAATAAAACACAGAGTTACAGTAATTAAAGCAAATATACTATTTTCTTCTTTCGATAAAGCATATATAAACAATAGAAAGACAACTGCTGTCTCATGAAAAATCGACGTAATGGAGCTAAGGGATGATAGAATGTGTGAGTAATGTGCGACATGGATGTCCTCTGCCCCCTACACGACTGAACATTTTCTTTGACTACGTAGTTTGAGACGATTTCCATGGATGTACCAGTAGAATTTATCTGGTATAGATATAATGGGAGGCTGATCGATGCCTGAGCCGGTCATGGTATGGCTCTCTATTGTTAAACCATATTGTGAATGCGGATGATCTGGTGATTACTGCCCACTCTAAGGAGAAGTTGGAGACACTACAGCTAAACATGAAGCATGCTACTAAAATATGGGCCGTTACCATCAGCCCCACGAAAACAAATCACCTCCCTGGGTATTTTACATCATAAAAATGCTCCCTTCCTCAATTCCTCATGTATTTGGGGCACCTGAGGAGAGAGTGGAGTGGGCAGTGTGCTGATGATCAAGTCCGTTTTGGGAGCCGAGGTCTCATTTAAAATAATTCGAGCAGCATTATATTTTCATCAGTTGCTCAACAGTGTGGAAGCTACCTGGCATGTCACTCCATAAAAATCTTCATGTCTTCTCGGCCACAGTTATACCCTCCCTTATCTCTCTCGAAAGGAACATTAAGGTTAGCTTGCCCACGATCTATTCAGGGTTTAACCAGACTGGACTTTGTAAGCTCACAGATTCCTAGAATATCTGGACAAATGCCCATCTGTGGGCTCCTCCAGCAAGCGAGGCTGCGTTGATTGTGTCATGCAGTCCGTATGCAGTCACGGCATCCCCAAGCAGCTTCAATTTGGCTGGATAGATGGTGCTAAATGGGCGTGGTACGGCGTAGAGAAGAGATGGACTGATGTGGTGCAGAAGGATGTGGAGCTGATTGGTCTTATTGATGACTGGTATCAGCAGTGTCACGATCGGCTTCTGTGGAGGAGGTTCATGAAAGGCGCTGCTGGGGAGGTGGAGGCAGTTGCCCTCCAGCAACAGCATAGGGCAGAGGAGCGAGGCTCAAAACAACGAGCAGAGCGCCAAACAACTGACACAAATAAAGTTGGCACAGTGGGGAGCACGGCTGTTGCATCTGCCCATCATCTTCCTAAGTCAATCCATGGCACCTGCGTCTATTACATGACCTCCTGCCAGCCAGCCTTCGACACTTCACGTGGCCTCAAAATGCACCGAGCATGGCACAAGTGCTGTGGTGATGTCACCGCCACTTAGGGGTGAACGACGGTTGTTGCGTTGTTGTTGTGCGTGTGTGCACGGACGCATGTACGCCTGTGAGTCTCGTGTATGGAGAGATAAAGAGGCAGCCGGGCGGGGTGCTGGCCATTCACCCCGTGTGCCATTCAGAGCTTCATAGGCGCTTGCCCCAACATTCTGGTAAGGCTATACAGCGGATGATTGTCGCTGTTGTGTGTGTGTATGGACGTTCACCCCCCTCCCACCGCCCCCGTGTGTGCAGGGACTCATTACGCCCCCTCCCGACAAGCAGACCGGCATCCGGACTAAAGGTAAGTGACAATAACAGATTTTTTTTCCATTTAAGTAACTTTATGTTTTGCTCACAATACAGTATTTATTAGAGTGTTGCATGCAAATGTACGATATTTTGTCTTATATATGACTTTGTTGATGTTCTATGGGGTATGTTTGTCTTTCTGAGTAATGTTTTAATTAGGGTGGTGTCATTTTCACAATTTCCCCAATATTTTTAAATGGCCGACTTGCGCTTCAGCAATTTTCGGAACCAATGGCTAAATCTCTTCATCTTCTTGGGCTTGGTGGTGGTGGCAGAAGTGGTGGTGGAAACGGTTGCGGTGGTGGAAGCTGTGGCAGCGGCGGTGGAAGTGGCGTCGGTGGTGGTGGCATCATTGTACATTTGAGACACGGTCCATATTAGCTCTTTCAGCTGGCTACGGAGATGCAGGTTCTCTTCTTGCAGCCTCTTTTCCCCATGCCACATGTCCTCGTGACGCACCAGCTTCCCGCGCAGCCTAAACTGTTCCTGCCCTCTCTGCGGATTCAGGAAGTTCAACTTCCTCAGGTGGGCGTGCAGCGACCTCCGGAGATCTTCGTTTTCACAGCGCAGCGACATTTGCCGCTGTGCTGCATTGCAGTCTCGGAGAAAATCCGCATGGAGAGACTTGCTCTCCCTGCAAGGCACTCTCGTGGGCTCCAGCTCCAACTGGCGCTCTTTAAGCTGTTGAACCAGGCTCCTGATCTCTCTCTGGAGAGTCTCTCGGTTCTCCATGAACTCCTCCAGCTGATGCTGTAGCTCCAGACGGAGCATCTTGCTCTTCTGACAGAGCTCCACATTCTGCAGGCCCATCCTCTCCGTAGACAGCGTCGTGGTCTCATGGTCAAAGTCTGAAATGGAAAGCGTAAAAAGAAGATATATGAAGATCCCCATCACAAGCATGGCCAAGACCAGAACGCCAACGATCAGCAGCACCATGCTCAGTTCGAGTTGACGGCACGCGGGACAGAAGCAAGTGTGAGACACGTCACGAAGGGGCGTGTTATTTATCGTGACGTCATTACCGGATGTGACGTACACTATGACGTAACAGCCATCTCTGCCCACTTATTGTCAATCATTGCCCACCACGTGACTCCACGGCCCTGCCCCTAACCACACAGCTCCTCCCCCATACTCTTCCCCACGTGACGCGAGCCAATCACGCGAGAGGCGGCGCGCGGTCGGCCCCGCGTCCGCTTCCCGCCATTCTTGCAATGGGCGGCGGGGCCGCTCAGGGTGGGGCGCGGGGCGCGGGGGCGAGTTCACTCCACGTCGCGAGTCGGGAGGAGGGACGAGGGGGAGGGGCCAGGAGGGACGAGGGGGAGGGGCCAGGAGCGGGAGGGGGGGGGAGCTGAGAGCTGCGAAAGTTTGGGGTACCACTACTTGAAAAATATACTGTACCACAGAAATTAGTTTATGTTTAGTTCGATTTAGAACATCTTTCCAATGGTTGCTTAATTTGAAACCAACTTCTCGGTTGAAATTGTGTCTGTGTTTGTAGATCTGAATTGCCTCGTGAACAAATCTCTGATAAAAACCCATGGGTTTGCAAAGAACCTTGGTATCGGAGAAAATTATATCGTGATCACCCACATGGTTGTAACAGTGATCAGCAAAGAATTCGTTTTGCTGTGTTTCAAATCTGATTTGTGCTCGCGAATTCGGTCAGAGACATGTCGCTTTGTCTCCCCGATATAGCAATCACCGCAGGTACAACTCAATTTGTAAACCCCGGGGTACTGTAAGTCAGGAATGCCATCCTTCACGGATGGGATCAGATCACGAATTTTGTGTACTGTATTGAACCGGACCTGGATCTTGTGTTTGTTTAGAATTTTTGAAATCTTTTTAGTAACGCCTGCTATATATGGTAGTGTGATGGTTTTGGCCGGAGTATCAAGTGGTTGTTTCTGTATGGAGGGAGAAACAGCTTGGCGGATGGTACGGTCAGAGTAACCATTCCTTTTGAGGGCCAGGTGTACATGTTTTAATTCACTGGTCAGGTGGTGTTGGTCCGAAATGCAATGAGCCCTATGGTATGAAGTTTTGATGAGATAATTCTTTTGGGCTGGGTGGTGGTGGGAATCAGGTTTCAAGTAGGAATCTGTGTGGGTGGGTTTCCTGTAGACAGAATGCCCCAATGAGCCATCAGGTCTCCTCTCAAACAGAACATCTAAGAATGGTAGCTTAAATTTCGATTTAAAGTTTTCGTGACTGCAAGGATTCATCTTCTTTGGTTCTTTCGGTAAAGTCACGTAGAATGAGAATAAAATAATAAATTGATAAAATAAAATAACACAATAATATTCTCACGACGTTTCGGCCACAACACAAGCGGCCTTCATCAGGTGAAGGGGACGAGACTGTCTGGAGGACAGCGCTGGAGTGAGAAAGCCACGCTGAGATCACGACCTTTAAGCTGTGTGAGAAGAAACAAAGCGCCTGACAAAGGAATTAGCATTTAATTTAGCATTGAAATGGCTGAGTGATTAGCTTGTGACTGGTCACAGAAAAGGCTATATTAAAGTTAAAGCATACACATCCGCAAAGGCACCCCTTGACAAAGGAATTAGCATACCTTATCGAGATATTAAGTTATGATCTTTAATGCTAGCTCTCTGTCTTATTGGACCCCTCACCCTCCAAAAACTATTGACAATGGCCATCAAAATCATTTGGAACAATATGACATGGTTCAAACGAATAACTGCCCACTGGAAGCATTTCTGAAGACAACAGATGAATAATTTAGAGAATGCAGAAATCTCTTGTCAACCTTAATTCACTGTGTTCCACTAAATCTTCTCATCTCAACTAATTTTTTTCATCTGCTTCCTTTTTCCCTTCCATAATTTGGCCACCATTGCATTGTTAATGTTGACCTTACATCTGATGTGCTAGCCAACTAGAGTTGGCAGGTGATTATCTAGCTAGTTTTATATATAGGATTTTTTACGGAATTTTTTTTTTTTTGCCGTTGGTCAGTTCCATTCTTTGTCCAATTTTAGCTCAAAAGAGAATGCGTCCTGCCTTGAATCTCGTTGAAAATTTCACGCTCAACGAGGCTGCTACAAAGAGCAATGCACATTATACCATCGGCAAGCCAATGTTTTATTCGTATATGTGACATTTAGTAAGATCAAGTGCAGATGCAAATGTAATTTCATTATTTGTGCAGTCATTGATGACCTGGCTGAGGCCATGAAATATCTGCACTAGAATAGTCGCTCAATAACAGGAAGCTGATGAAGGACATTGGCAGTACCAGCTTCGCGCTCTGCCCTTGGAGCTGCCTGGCTACTGTTTTCATGCCTTCTTGACTATAGCATGACTGAACTATTAATGGGGATGATATAACGCTCTAACGTTGTTCACGTCTCACAGCCGGAATACTGCCGACTGCTTCGCTCCTGACAAAGCGCTGATACACCGCTGGATCGAGTAGGATGGTCCTTGTGGCGAGGCTCTCAAAGTGGAAGATACCAAATCAGCTTCAACCCAATGGTGGTGTTTAGGAGAGCATTTATCTATGAGTATATATAGGCTGGCTGACAGATATGAAGTTATTCCTTCGGTGGTAATAAACAACAACAATAATAATAATAATTGTTACCCTTTGTCATACCACTTATGGGTGAAGTCTTTCCATACTGGATAAGTCGTGGAGATTGCTTGACCATACTCCATCATGCTTGTCAACGTGGGTTGATGACGAGAAGGCTCAAGGCCAGTTTGCTTGATGGTAACTATGACTGAGAATCAAACTAAAGTGGTCTGATTCATATTGCAATGGCCAACCATTGTGCCACAGTTACACTCGTATGCATAAGTTAACAGGGAAAACAACTATACCATTTTTGTTACTGTGAATAAAATGACAAAATAACATTGCCACTTTGGTCAACTCGTCGTCTTGAAATTACGGAATGTACAAATCTAAAGTCTTAGGTATAATGGAAAGAAGGGTTTTGCTAATTGGGCGATCTCAGAATGGGTAGCAGGTGGCAATCCTAATCAAATGCCATTTTTCATATTTCGTGTGTTTAGGTCTGTTGTAGACAAAAAACGGCCTGCGATGAAACATGTCCTCTATTCCGACATGTGTAAAGAAGCTCATTCGCAGGGTACATTTTCATGATGATTTATTTCGCGATAACATTTACAGGCGAGAGTACGACTCACACGTTTCACAAGGCTATAACTACCGCAGTCCTGGTGGTTTATAATAGAGTAATATCGAACAGTCTTTGTTGATGGTTTCTCCCATGTAGATCTCCAACAGTCGGCCCCGATGTCGTCCACCTGCAGTTGTTCTTCAGTCCCCAAGGAATCAACCCATTCGCGGGCCTTATATACCCCTACGGCCACGCCCTGGTAACTTCCAGCACTTGCCCTCGGTAGATTCTATCAGCAAACTCTATCGTCATCTACTTCCCTTCTCTTCGATGGCAAAGGTTATAGTGGTGTCAGTGTTGATGGGTGGAGACAGGTACAGGGTACTTTACGGGGGAAGGTTCGTAAAAGTCGTACTCCTGCGTTGTAAATACTTTATCCTGAAATAAATCATCAATAAATTGGAACCTGCAAAGGAGCTTCTTTACACATGTGAGTGTAAGCCTGAGTACAATCTCACGTGTTGTTGCTGTAGAGTATTTTCATTTTACCAGTGGGTCAATGAGATAAGGGGATGGTGATTAAGGTAGTGAGTGATAGGATGGGTGGGTCATTCTTGAGAGCATGAAAAAGTGTGGGAGTGAGGTTGACACAGTGAATGATCAGGTGATTGTGTGAATGATCAGGTAAATATATGACTCATGAGGAGGGAGAGGGAGCATTTATGTAAGTCATAGAGTAAGGAAAGTGGGTGAGTTCATAATGGAGTGAGTGAGTACCAGTTTATTTAGTTGAACAAGGCGAGAACTAAAGCGACCAGGATGAGTCTCATTTGCAAGAGAGACCTGGATCACCCAAATGACCAAAGCTAAATAAACACACAGTTACAGTAATGAAAGCAAATATAAATAATACAAAACAACTGATGCGTCACATGGGAAATCGACGTAATGGAGTTAAGGGATGATAGAATATGTGAGTAAGGTGCGACACGGGTGTCCTCTGGCCCTTTCACGACTTAACATTTTTTTTGACTACGTAGTTTGAGACGATTTCCATGAATGTACCAGTAGAATCTATATCTCGTATAGATATAATGGGAGGCTGATCGATGCCCCAGTCCGGTCATGGTATGGCTCTCTATTGTTAAACCATATTATGAATGCGGATGATCTGGTGATTACTTCCCACTCTAAGGAGAAGTTGGAGACACTACAGCTAAACATGGAGCATTATCCTAAATTATGGGCCGTTACCATCAGCCTCACAAAAACAAATCACCTCCCTGGGTATTTTACATCATCAAAATGCTCCCCTCCCTCAATTCCCCATGTATTTTGGGGCAGTTGTGGAGAGAGTGGAGATATTTCCGTACTTGGGCAGTGTGCTGATGACCAACTCTGTTTCAGTAGCCGAGGTCTCACTTCGAATCATTCGAGCGGCATTCTATTTTCATCAGCTGCTGAATACTGTGTGGAAGCTACCTGGCATGTCACTCCATACAAACCTTCATGTCTTCTGGACCGCAGTTATGCCCTCCCGTATCTCTCTCGAAAGGAACATCTGCACTGGTGTGAAACATTTTGGTTAGCCCACGATCTATCCAGGGTTTAACCAGACTGGACTTTGTGAGGAGCTCAGATTCCTGGAATATCTGGACAAATGCCCATCTGTGGCCTCCTCCAGCAAGCGAGGCTGCGTTGGTTGTGTCATGCAGTCCGTATGCACAGTCACGGCATCCCCAAGCAGCTTCAATTTGGCTGGATAGATGGTGCTAAATGGGCGTGGTACGGGCTAGAGAAGAGATGGACTGATGTGGTACAGAAGGATGTGGAGCTGATTGGACTTATTGATGACTGGTATCAGCAGTGTCACGATCGGCTTCTGTGGAGGAGGTTCATGAAAAGCGCTGCTGGGGAGGTGGAGGCAGTCGCCCTCCAGCAACAGCATAGGGCAGAGGAGCAAGGCTCAAAACAACGAGCAGAGCGCCAAACAACTGACACAAATAAAGTTGGCACAGTGGGGAGCACGGCTGTTGCATCTGCCGATCATTTTCCTTAGTCAATCCATGGCACCTGCGTCTATTTACATGACCTCCTGCCAGCCAGCCTTCGACACTTCACGTGGCCTCAAAATGCACCGAGCATGGCACAAGTGCTGTGGTGATACTCTTTGGTTATATTGGATAAAGTCACGTAGGTAAAAAATAAAATAACAAAAAATCACGACGTTTCGGCCACAACACAAGCGGCCTTCATCAGGTGAAGGGACGAGACTGTCTGGAGGACAGCGAAAGCTTTAAATCTGCTGTGGTGATGTCACCGCCACTTAGGGGTGAACGACGGTTGTTCCGTTGTTGGGCGTGTGTGCACGGACGTATGTACGCCTGTGAGTCTCGTGTATGGAGAGATAAAGAGAGGCAGCCGTGCGTTGTGCTGGCCCGTGTGCCATTCTGAGCTTCATAGGCGCTGCTCACTAACAGCGCTTGCCCCAACATTCTGGTACGGCGAATGATTGTCGCTGTTGTGTGTGTATGGACGTTCACCCCCCTCCCACCGCCCCCGTGTGTGCAGTTTTAGGGACTCATTACGCCCCCTCCCGACAAGCAGGCCAGCATCCGAACTAAAGGTAAGTGACAATAAAAACAGATTTTTTTTCCATTTAAGTAACTTTATGTTTTGCTCACAATACAGTATTTATTACATTGTTGCATGCAAATGTACGATATTTTGTCTTACATATGACTTTGACAATGTTTCCATGTTTTGCTGAACCGTGATAACATCTTAAAAAACTTACAGTATGTGGATTTAAATACAGTACACTATTGTATTCAGACTTATGAACCGTTCGACTTACGGACAGTTCTCAGGAATGGAACCGATAAGTTGTATTATTCGCTAACAGCACCTTCCATTGGTATGGTTGACTACATACGATGCAAAGAAAGTTAAATATAGATACATATATATTGTACAGCACTTTCCCCAATAGTATGTTGATGTTCTATGGGGTATGTTTGTCTTTCTGAGTAATGTTTTAATTGGGGCGGTGTCATTTTCACAATTTCCCCAATGTTTTTACATTGGCCGACTTGCGCGTCAGCAATTTTCGCACCCAATGGATAAATCTCTTCTTCTTCTTCTTGGGCTTGGTGGTGGCAGAAGTGGTGGTGGAAGCTGTGGCAGCGGCGGTGGAAGGGGCATCGGTGGCATCATGGTACATTTGAGACACGGCGCATTTCAATTCTTTCAGCTGGCTACTGAGATGAAGGTTCTCTTCATGCAGCCTCTCTTCCCCATGCCACATGTCCTCGTGACGCACCAGCTTCCCGCGTAGCCTAAACTGTTCCTGGCCTCTCTGCGGATCCAGGAAGTTCAACTCCGTCAGGTGGGCATGCAGCGACCTCCGGAGATCTTTGTTTTCACAGCGCAGCGACATTTGCCGCTGTGCTGCATTGCAGTCTCGGAGAAAATCCGCATGGAGAGACTTGCTCTCCCTGCAAGGCACTCTCGTGGACTCCAGCTCCAACTGGCACTCTTTAAGCTGTTGAACCAGGCTCCTGTTCTCTCTCTGGAGAGTCTCTCGGTTCTCCATCAACTCCTCCTGCTGCTGCTGTAGCTCCAGACGGAGCATCTTGTTCTTCTGACAGAGCTCCACATTCTGCAGGCTCATCCTCTCCGTAGACAGCGTCGTGACCTCATGGTCAAAGTCTGAAATGGATAGCGTAAAAAGAAGATAAATGAAGATGCCCATCCCAAGCATGGCCAAGACCAGAACGTCAACGATCAGCAGCACCATGCTCAGATCGTGTTGACGGCACGCGGGACGGAAGGAAGTGTGAGACGCGTCACGAAGGGGCGTGTTATTTATACAAACGTCATTACCGGATGTGACGTACGCTATGGCGTAACAGCCATCCCTGCCCACTTATTGGCAATCATTGCCCACCACGTGACTCTACGGCCCCGCCCCTAACCGCGCAGCTCCTCCCCCATACTCTTCTTCCGCCTTCCCCACGTGACGCGAAGCGAGCCAATCACGCGAGAGGCGGCGCGCGGTAGGCCCCGCGACCGCTTCCCGCCATTCTTGCAATGGGCAGCGGGGCCGCGCAGGGGGGGGGGCGGTGGGGGCGGGGGGGGCGGGGCTGAGCTCACTCCACGTCGCGAGCGGGAGGATTGACGAGGGGGAGGGGCCAGGAGGGGCGAGGGGGAGGGGCCAGGAGGGACGAGGGGGAGGAGCCAGGAGGGACGAGGGGGAGGAGCCAGGAGCGGGAGGGGGGGGGCCGTGGCGCCGCTCTTGGGCCGCGAGGCCTCCCCCTGGGCCCGCGGCGCCACGCGGAGACCGCGACAGCAGCAGCAGCAGGAGGTGGTGGTGGTGGTGTTTGTGTTTGTAGGCACGGGAGAGGTGGTGGTGGTGTTTGTGGTTGTAGGCACGGGAGAGGTGGTGGTGGTGTTTGTGGTTGCAGGCACGGGAGAGGTGGTGGTGGTGGTGTTTTGTGGTTGTAGGCACGGGAGAGGTGGTGGTGGTGTTTGTGGTTGTAGGCACGGGAGAGGTGGTGGTGGTGTTTGTGGTTGTAGGCACGGGAGAGGTGGTGGTGTTTGTGTTTGTAGGCACGGGAGAGGTGGTGGTGGTGTTTGTGGTTGTAGGCACGGGAGAGGTGGTGGTGGTGTTTGTGGTTGTAGGCACGGGAGAGGTGGTGGTGGTGTTTGTGGTTGTAGGCACGGGAGAGGTGGTGGTGGTGTTTGTGGTTGTAGGCACGGGAGAGGTGGTGGTGGTGTTTGTGGTTGTAGGCACGGGAGAGGTGGTTACGGACAGGCGGTGAGTGCCGGGTGATGGAGGGGGGGGGTGAGGGAGTGGATTGCAGGGTGAGTGAGTTAATGAGGAGAATTAATAGGTGAGGAGGGTGAGTGAGTTGAAGGGTGAGGTGAGTGAGTGGGTGAGTTCACGATAGGGAGATTGGGGCTGAGTGAGTGAACGCAGCGCACGGTAAAGATCCCCTGAGAGCATTCGCAAGAGTTGGACATTGAGTGCCGCTGTCAGGGTCCACACGCAAATTACTCACTTGGCATGATATACAAATTAACCATTGTAAACGATAACTTTAAAAAAGTCCGCTATTTGTCAGAGCTAATGCGATGTGCGTTTAGCATATTTGTAGCACGTTAACCAACGTCAACATCGTCATTTAGAGTAACTATTAGTCCATACGTGTCACTTGCTAATAGTACCCGGGTCAATCACAACTTTGCCGTGCGTGCAGGCTTTGTCTCTGTCTGCTCGCTAGGGCTGCGATGCCTTTCCATGCCACAAGATGACGTTCATTGCTCCTTCCACACCGCGACAATATTTACTGCAGTGTTCTATAACGCGGTAGTTGCGTTGCTGAATAACACCACGTTGTGTAAACTCCCTCGTTACAATGACTAATACAGGGTAAAGCACAGTCCGTGATAACAGCGTGAGATGCGTGTGTCGGCTGAACAAAGACTGAGGCGCGTGGGGAGCATCAGGAAGCATCCAGCAGCATCCCAATGCCTCGTGTGACGCTGTGCCCAGGCAGCCGTACAACCGCACATTCCTACTCGCGCGACGTGGTTCTGTTGACTCAATCGCGTTATATCCACTTAGCATCCGCGTTATAAAACGTGTTCCCTAATACATCCATCGTGCCATATCCAAATGGCGTTATGAAAACACGCGTTGAGGCAGAACGAACTCTATAAACTATTTTTATTTTACCAGGTGAGACCCACTGAGCTATGTGGCTGTTTTTCAGAAGCGAGCTGTCCACAAATAATAGATCAGCGAAATGGCTAATCACGTAGAAATGTGTAGCACCAGCCACACATACTCTAGACAGCTTTACACCGAACTCCTTGCTTGTGGTAAAACATGTTTGCGACTTTGCTGATTGAGAACTATGCAGATTTAGATTTATAGTAACATGTACTTGGTGTGAGATGAACTTCCAAACAATTTCCTTTGCTCAACATCTTGGAATTAATGTCTTTTTAAATGGTCAGCTTAAGTGATTCCGTGATGTTTATGTAACTTGACCATTAAGATAATCTATGGAGCACAATTATTTCAATATTACTTGTCATAAACTTTAAAATGAACCCATATGTGATATAATATTGCCTGATTATTTTATTTTTTAATGTAGTCTACATGCTCTTCTGGGGATATTACCCCACATTTACCATTCATTGATGTTCCCTTTGACATTGGTAATTGGCATTGTCACACCATAGTAATTCATGGGCAATTATGTAATTCTCTCTGTGTCTATCTCTCTCTGCATCTGTCTGTGTGGGTGTCTCTCTGCCGGTGTGTTTTTCTCTATATGCGTCTCTCGTGTGTCTCTTTGTGTGTGCCTCTCTCTGTGTGTGGATGTCTCTCGGTGTCTGTGTCTCTCTTTCCTTTTCCACGATGTGGTGTTGTATTTACATGCAAATTCTACCTCTAGCCCCGCCCATTTACCCTTGGGCTGAGCTTATCTCAAGCCAATATAACTTCGTGTTTCAGCAGCTTTCTCGCTATATTTTTTCACCTGATGATGATTGCTTGTGTTGCGATCGAAACGTCGTGATCTATTATCTTTTCTACCTACGTGACTTTACCGAAAGAACCAAAGAGTATTGTGATTGTAATTTTGATTGTGATCGTTGTGGTGGAGGTGGTGATATTGATGGTGGTGTTAACGATAGCGGTGATTTTGGTGGTTGTAATGGTGGTATTGATGGTGGTAATGGTGGTTGACTATTACCCCTCTCGTGTCCTTACTTCCACCACCAGGTTTAAGAATCTGCTGGTGTCTGTGCTGGAGGTGGACGTCTGGATATCTGTGCGGTCTGGAGCGGTGGACAATAGACTCCTGCAGCTCAACCAGGTGGACGCACTGGGCAGGGGGCAAGATTGTGGTGGCCTTAGAGACCCACTTACTCCTACAGAGAGCCATAGACTCACTCACAGAGTACACTCACACAGAGAGCCAAAGTCTCACTGACACAGAGCCATAGGCTCACTCACATGGAGACACATAGACTCACTCACACAGAGAACCATTGATTAACTCATTTTTTTTTTCGGTAAAGTGACGTATGTAGAAATACCATAAAATTATATTAAAATAAATCAAGCACGACATTTCGACTGCAACACAAGCGATCTTCATCAGGTGTAAAAACAAATAGCACATAGGGTGACATCAGCGCAACACATAGAGAGCGTTAAACTGCACGGAGGTAAATACAACAAGAAGATGAGAGACGAGAATTCAAAAAACCTAAGAAAATTTTACGTGATGCAATACCAGTCGGCCAACGACACAGTTAGACACTTGCCTGGCAGACCACGAATTTCAGAAGAGTGCTAAATTTCGTGTTCATCCTCTGGGTTGAACATACCAGCATAGACAGAGTGAACAAATACGAGGTACAAGATAGCAGAAATACATATACAGGGACACAAGAGGTAAGAAGAGGAAAGACGGACAGAGAAGCAAGAAAAAAGGGGCCGGAGGAATGAACAGAGGCTTAAAATAAGTAGCAGAGGTGGGGGGAGGGGCCGAAGGAAGCAAAGGGCACCCCACCCACCCCACCCACCCCACCCATCCCACCCCACCCCACCCACCCCACCCCACCCACCCCACCCACCCCACCCACCCACCCCACCCCACCCACTCCACCCACTCCACCCACCCCACCCCTCCCACCCCTCCCACCGATCCTCCCCCCAACCCTCCCCTCAATGCTCCTTTCACTCCTCCCGTCACCCCTCTCCTTTCTGCTGCGTCAGGGCCAGAGGCTGAGAGCACGGCAGAGGAGGCTACACGGGGAACTGGGCCGCGTCAGGGGCGAGAGACGCGGGGCGACTCGACACTTCACAGCGTGGGTGAGTGTGGGGAGTTCGTGGTGCATGGTGGACGGTGGGTGGTGTGGTCCAGAATATAAACCACCTGTGTAGGATACACGGGGGATTTTTGATTGGTGCTTAAATGTGTGTGTGTGGAAGACGGTGTAGTGTGTGAGTGTGTGTGCGGTGGGGGGTAGGGAGGTAAATGTGTGTGTAACGCAAATGAGTATCTGGGGCGGTGTGTAAACATCACACATTGGGGAGACAAAGGCGGTCCGGCGTGGTTCTGACCACTTACCATTTCGTGTACTATGCCGGCCTTCATAGGGGCTCAATAACAGCACTTGCCCCACCAGTCTGTGGAGCTCCATGGGGGATGTTTGTGTCGGAGCTCGTGCTGTAGGCGTAGACCACGCGCGACCGTGGATCCTCTATAGGGAGCGCGCGTCTGCTGTGGGTCGCATGGAGCTGCACGAGCGGACACCGCCGCAGCGATTCCCATACCGACTCAAGAGATCGGCGCTGGGAAACAATTGCGCTGAAGTGTGTTGCTGGGTGGATGAAGCGAGCACCACCATGGTGTGCTTGCCTTGTATGGTCAGTCGTGTGACTGATTATTATAATATATTAATTCACACCTTTGCACCGTGTCATGGCAGTTTCTCTGTTTTTCCTTCATTGCATTTTTATTTCAGAAATATTTCACCTGCAAAATAGATTGAGTTTGAATATCTCATGCGAAAGGGTGCCCAGGGCATGTGGGGTCGTCCAATTGCACAGTACTTAGCGCACATCACTACACACCCATGGACTAAATCCAGAGGCGAGTGACAAATGAATCAGTTCTGCCCCCCTCGCTTCACCAATCCGCACTAGTCGGCGTGGAGAAATATGGTTAAAAATCAACACGACCGACAGGGCATAGGGTGCCCATTATCCAGAAGGGCTTTACTTTATTTTCACATCCACATCTAATTGTGGATTTGGTTATTTTTCTTTAGTTATCTTTGTTGTATAAATACAACTTGACAAGATGTGTACTGCTTCATTCTGGTACATTTACTGTTTTTCAGTGCATTTCAGCACTGGGTGTGTTTGTTGGATTCATTGTTTGTCGATTTTTCATTGAACTGACAAATGGTGTAACCTGGTCCCTTGGGTACCCAGGCCTTCCTATAGTATAACTCCAGGAATCGGCAGATTTTAATTTTATTGTACCAAGTAAGGACCACTGAGCTATATAGCTGTTTTTCAAAAGCAACCTGGCCACAAATCATAGCTCAACGAAGTGGCATATCACATGGAAATTTGTAGCAGCCAAATACTGTAAACGCATATTTCTAAATGTGGAGGGAAAAAAACTCGAGGATCCAGAGAAAAACCCACGCCACCACGGGGAGAATATGCAAACTCCAAATATCCAGGCGTTGGAATCGAACCCACGATCTCCTGCATTCCAGGCGAAGGGGATAACTTGTTGCCACCACTGAGCCCCTTGTTAATCTGATGTGGTATACTGGTACAGCCCCTGGTGGCCTCGGTCACTTTACTGACCTTTGCACCATTGTGTAGTCGGTTCAATTGAGTCGCAGACATACTCTTTGGAGGCAACAAATTTATTTATACCAACACGAAGGGGTAACTTCCCTTTTACCAGATAACAACCTATGGTGGTGGACCACCAGGCTATCTGCGCTAACACTCTGGGATAGCTACAACGAGCAGGACTCCAGCTTGAGTCCTGCCTATGTGTTGGTGACTCTTCACGGATGTTGAATGTAGATCTTTCAGAAGACAACAGCAAAGCTGAACCCTGTTCCCTCTGGGGACCCGGTTTATATGCTCACCAGTCGTGGCCGGCTCCGCCCTTGGCCACGACTACCTTCTTGATTCCTATTGCAAGATCTCGCCCTGACACGTGACTACCCACTAGCCCCAACTTGGGGCCCCTGTGTAGACTTTACCCGTCATGTACCTTCCAGGGTCAACAAGAGTGCAATGGCCCACATTAACCTCATTCATGGCTGACACTTTCACACCCCTTCTATAGAGGACAGCACTGCACGCCACGCGTGGTACCACTCAGCGCCATGACTCAGCGCTCACCAAGCCCCACTAGGGCTGGTACTACACCCACATATATGGGGTGTCGGTGATGTAATTACATCGCACTCCGTGCCTCTCAGGCCGGCACTACACAGTGGTATTCCCGATGTCACTACATTACCCCCCCCCCCATTCGTAGCATTCAGCCGTCCTGGCTGTCAACTCCCCCTTAAAACTAACTAAGTGAATAAGTTCTAGATTTGAAGCTTTCGTGACTGCAAGGATCCATACTCTTTGGTTCTATTCGGTAAAGTCACGTAGGTAAAAAATAAAACAACAAAAATCATGACGTTTCGGCCACAACACAAGTGGCCTTCATCAGGTGAAGGGGACCGTACTGTCATGAGGACAGCGTTGGAGTGAAGACAGTCCAGCCCAGGTCGCGTTCTTTTAAGCTGTGTGGGAGGAAACAAAATGCTTTGACAAAGGAATTAGCATAAAATAACCGTAACGCACAAGAGGACCGGCACGGAGGGGGGGAGGGGGTGTGAAGTGGAACGTAGAGGACCGGCACGGGGCGGGGGGGGAGTTTACAAATGTAGGTGTGAAGTGAAATAAGCTTCTATGAATGTTTGGTATATCACTATTTGGATAAATACCATTGAAAATTACTTTAATGTTTGGTATGATTTAGAACATCTTTCCAATGGTTGCTTAAGTGAATAAGGTGATAAAAAGTGAGTAAAAATGACTAAACGCTATGTGTGCCTCAATAATTAACAATAACAAATAGCATATAAATACCCAAGCCCACCTATACAATATATACACTAGCTACAAATGTACAGAACAACACGAGAAAATATAAAACGCGAATGCACGGAATCCCCTCCATCACCAACAACTCCCATCCTCACCGTGTAGCAATACCCATAAGCACAACAAAGGCTAGGTTCAGCCAATAACCGATATGGCCTACTGAGTGTGACAAGCAACTGATGGTGTGGGAGTGTGTGTGCATGGGTGTCACAAAATCCGAAGAGTTTTTGAGCGAGTCCTCGTGGCTGGGCCTCCAGTGGAGGTGGGCTCACTCTCCCTGGAGGTCCCAGGGGGAATATGCAACTGTCCAGTCGAATCCGGCTCCTCACGAAGAGCAGTAGGCCGGGTCGACGGGTTCTCCTCTCCCGAATCAAGTGAAGACAGCGCAGGCGGCGGCTCGGGGGACATCAGGCGCGCGGCACCTGAGGGAGGAAGCACACGACTCCGCTGAGGACCAACCTCAACGGGCACACATGCCAGCTCGCCGGACACATCTGTCCCTCGGCGCCCACAGTGTGGAGATGGAACAAACTCACAGGGAGCAATAAAGGGCTTAGGGCAAGAGGAGTGTACAAAACAACTCCGCCGCCCCAAGCGGATCTGGACACACTGCGGTCGAATGACCCGAATCACATCAACCAGCCCTCTCCAGGGTTTGAGCAATTTGGGCGATGTACCCACCGGTACCTGTGGACAGTGCAACCAAGCTCTGTCCCCAGGTGCCCACTCATGTTTTGAAGTATGGAAGCCCCTCAGCCATTCATTGGCCAATCGGCACGAATCAGAATTTACCCTGGAAGTCTCCCGCACTTCGGAAAGCTTTTGAAGGGTACAGCACACGGAGTCAGAGATTTAAGATTTTGCCTTGTTGGGTGCGGCTTGTAACTGAACATGAATCAGGGGGTCGTGTTCTCGCTGACCTGATGACTCAACATGAAGGTCAGAGTCCTGTGCAGCCACCTCAACCATACCATCCGTCTGCGGATTGTGCGGTGACATGCGTACTTTCTTGGTTCACAACTAACGCACACCTCTTGCAATAATTTTGAAGAAAATGTTTTGCCTTGATTGTTCAGAAGACGTTCGGGAGCACTCTTGTCCATAATGTAGTGGGTAATAAACTGGAGGAAGCTTACTCTGAGGCAACACATTTATTATAACATTAACAGGTTATTACAGAATGGGGTAATGGCCCCTTTCACGCGATACTCTATGGAGGTAGTCCCTCCAGACTAGCTTGCCTCTCACTGGCTATCACGGCATCTATAGTGCTGGGGCTTGAGTCTTCCCTTGAGTCTTCACTGGTTATCAGCTGGAGCTTTCACTGGTACAAGCTCAAGCCGACCCTAGCCAGGGGTTCTGCTCTGCCCATTGGGCTTTTCTCTTCAGGGCTCCAGGATGCTCTTCAGTCTTCGGCCGGACAACAACTGCTGGGACCGCTCAGGGACCTGACTTATATATAGGCTCCTGGCTCACTCCGTCCCTGGCCACGCCTTCCTTCTAGGACCGTCTCCGAGGGTCTGGAGAATGACATCATCTCCCCAGCCCCCTTCCCGGGATCTGGGGTCCCGACCGTTGGTCACGATGCTCCCCCAGGGATTGCCTTGGCAAACGGCCCGTCATCATTAATCCAGCAGGTTCAGCCTCCCCTCTGCTCCCTACTGACACAAGCTAGTACTGCCGGCTATGATTAGTGGCGATCATGTTCAACCATGCCACTACAATTACGTAGCCATTGAGGAATGCCTCAGTGATCTTTGCCGCCAACTGTTTGGGAAGCGGCCAGGCCACAGGCCATCATGAGAAATACTCGACTCCCACCAGAAAATATTTATTCCCACAAGCGGCTTCTACCGCGTGCACTGCACACACCCCTTCAACAAATTAGCAGCATCCTCAGCCATGCCAGGCCAGAAGAAATCCGACTTACGTGTGGCCAATGCTAGTTTATGCACACCCAAGTGCAACAGACGCTCGTGCACCGCCCAAATGACCTTACTCCGCAGGGCGGTGGGCACAACAATGTTGGAACATCGCATCTCTCCGCCCCAATGCATGAGCAATCCGCCTCTGAGAATGAAAGAGGTGACACCCCATCGATCCTCGCCCCCATCAGTCTCTCTGACACGGCATCGCAATTTAAGCAGAGAAGCGTCCTCAACCTGGAGGTGCCCCCATTCTTCGTGGTCCAATCCAATGACAGCATCACGCGCCACTGGATCCCCAGCCCCCTCAGATGTTACAACCTCGGCCGATGCCGTAAGGGTAGGGGGCGAGTGTTCGTTGCGCGGCTTACAGCGACCGGAGCCCGAAAAACTTGCGCAACTCTCGTTCGTGGGTAATCGCGACAGGGCGTCCGCGTTTGTGTGATGGGAGCCTTTGCAATAGGTAACCTGAAAAGAGTAGTCCTGGAGGACCTCCAACCAGCGTGAAAGTTCGCCAGATGGCTGGTCAACCTGCAGCGCGTACTGCAGCGCCGCGTGGTCCGAGCGCACCTCAAAGTCTCTCCCATACAAATATGGAAGATACTGTTGCAAGAAAAACACGATAGCTAACAGTTATCAGCATGTGACACAGTACCGCTGTTCAGCCGGAGACAGCACTCTGCTTCCTTATGGGATAACACTCGACGCCATTGACAACTTGAGACAGAACAGCTCCAATGCCAGTGTTACTAGCATGTGGATCAAGGACAAACGGCAAGGAAAAGTCGGGGTAGTGGAGGGGAGGGGCGTTCACCAAGCCATCTTGGAGTGCAACAAATGCGGCCTCCTCATGGGTGGTGCCGATGTCACAAGTCGAGGAGACTGAAGTGCTGTGACAAAAGGGCCATTGCCTGAATCGTCTCTTACTATAAACATTTCATTTCAAAGCGGTGTTATCGAAGAAGTTTTTTTGGAAGATGAATAACATCGCGATGGGGGGAGGGGGACATAGCGGGATTGAGGGGGAGCGATTTGGGGTGTTATAGAGGTGGGTGTTGAGTAAAATAGTATCAGTGTCTTGTGCTCGAGCCTAGGGGCTATGCCAAGGGGCTAGGACATTGAGAACACGGATTCGAATGAACGTCTCATCTTGCCACATGCTTTTTTTACTATCTCCATCAGTAAAAAAATCAATCTACAAAGCAATGCTGCTTCTAAAATGGGTATAGTACTCTGAAGCATGTAAAAATGGTAATGTACTGTCAATCGTATTTTAACAGGAGCATTGTCTCTTTAAAGGTCACGGTTTTTGTTGTTGACATGAACTTTATTGGCTTCCACCTCCCTGTTCACAGAGATCGTCAATAGAGGCTGAAGTCTGTTACTCGCGCACAGTCAGTCGAGGGAGTGATAGCCCCCACTGTGCCCTTCAGCCCGTGGCGTTGCCTATGGGACTCATTGTCCCGTAACATCCCGAGTTCACAATGTCGATTAAAGCGACACCTTTGTTTAATAACGATCCATGAAATGAGTGGGACTTTATATAGTGTGACAGTCTTGTCTTTGGTAATACTGTACTCATGTTTGTTTCTGTTGCCTGGTTTTTAATTGGTAAAGCTGTGATCGTGTTTGATACCTCCACTGGTATCCGATTAATTTCTGCATCAAGCACAATATCCCCTTTGCTGTCTTCAAGTTCCACCATGGACACGCTCCTGTTTGCCTCTCCCATCATCTCATTCCCCTCCCAATGTTCTCCTATATCGTCCCTACCATCTCGCTTTACTCCCCTTCACTCATTCTCCGCCCAGCAACCAAGGCTTCCTGTTGGAACTTCTAATCAACCTTTACTCATTCGGAGGTCACTCATTCCCTTTTCTTTTGATGCAATTATTTGGGCCTGTCACTTACCATCCACAGATTTCTCCTGTGATCATCACTGTATGTTCTCTCTTTAGAAATGTAGGCTGAATGTACACCACCTTGTTCCCAATGATGATTGTATCTCACTGATGTGCACATCACCTTGACAGAGGCTCTTTTTAAAGGCACTCTAATTGATTATTTCTCATTTCACAGCCTCCACTACACTACTCAGCAGATTATACCCCACTTTGTTCGTCAAGACTTGCTTGAGGCAAATATAAGTATGGTCCAACAACTTCTATGACTGACACGGCACGAGTAAGACTGCCTGCAGTCCAACCAAAAAGGCTGCATCTTTGAAAGCTGGTTTCAAGCCTGCCCTCCACGTGTGTTAAAAGATCTTACTCACCCATGTGATGATAGTTGAGCCTCTGGGTGTCAGCATTTCTACTCTGATATTGCAAGTGTTGGTTACTAGTGATTTCTTTCATTTTTCTTAGGGTACCTCTCACTTTATACTCAAATGGCTCAATGCAGAAGGTGTAGGGTCTTTGGTTGCTGTGGCTTGCATGAGCTCTTCAAAGGGATATGACGAAGAGCGATTCTGCATTTGGGAGCATAATTACTTCTAGCATGCTAGTTTCTGCCTTCAACTGCTGAGGAGCTTGCCACTGGCATTTGTAATTGCGCAGGAAATATTGAAGTAGGCTCCCCTGAGCTGACTGAAGTTTGCAAAGTCATCCTTTATTTGACTGAGAGTTATTATTCAACTACTGCAGCTTTTCCATCAGGCCCCCTCTGTTCATGCCAGATCTGAGTTTTGCATTGCCTTCTTAGGCCCTTGTAGCAGTTTTTACGTTCTTTTTTCAATTAAACACCACGTTTAATCACTAATCCATTCATTTCCAATATTGCAACAGGTTGTTGGGCTGGTCTTGGCAGCGTTGTTTACATAATCTTGAAATTGTCCCAAACTGTTGGTTCCTCATTAGACAGGAGCGTGCATTACCACTGCCCACCTCCACATTACAACCATCCCCACCATAAGAATTATATCCAGTATGAGCTGGAGAAGCTTTTGTTGAACTTCGAGAGTACTACTAAGAAATGGGGTTTACGTTCATCCCCACATTAAACAAAGCACCTGCCTGGGTATTCTGTGTCATCGTATTCTCCCATCCCTCCACTCCCCATGAGCAGTGGGGCAGTTTTGGACAGAGCAGAACAATTTTTCCATACCTGGGGTGCATGTGACTAGCTCCAGTTTGGCAGCAGAGGTCATGCTCCGAATCGGTTGAACATAATTATCTCAGCTGCGTAACACACTGTGAATGCTGCATTGCCTGTCGCTCCATGTAAATCTCTGGGTCTTCTCAGCCAGATATCCCCTCCCTTCTCTACATTTGAGAAATTTGGATTCCTTTTAAAGGAACATCCACACTGGTTTTGCATATTCAAGTTGTCTACGATCCACCGTGGGCTTAACAAACTAGATTATGTGAGCAGCTTAGATCCTTGAATGATCTGGACAAATGCCCATCAGTGAGATACTAAGGCAGGTGAGGCAGCATTGGCTGGGTCATGTAGCCCAAATGCCCAGTCACTGTGTACCCAAACAGCTTCTGTTTGTCCAGATATAAGGGGCTTATCGCTATAGGCAAGAGTTTGACTGCTGTGTAACAGAAGGATGGTGGAGCTGTTTGGGCTTGCCAACAACTCGACCAGTGGTTTCAAGATCAGCGTCTCTGGAGGAGTTTTGTGAAGGATGTCCGCCTCCAGCAATAACGGAGGGCGGAGGAGTGATGCTCACAACAACGAGCGGAGTGCAGAATGAGTAAAATGCAGCAAGGTGGAACAGTAGGGAGCACAGGTGGTAGATTTGCCAGTCATCCCTGTCACTCAACCCATGACACCTTTATCTATCCTGTAACCTCCTGCCCATGAGCCTTCGACAGTCCACATGACCTCAATGTGCACTTAGCCTGGCACAAACACTTTGTTGACGTCACCAATTTTGAGTGGCGAATGGCTTTTATTGTTATTGTGTTTATGTATCCACCCCTTCATGTGCCGTACTGGCCTGCTTATGTGCTCGCTAGCAGAACTAATCCCAATAATGTAAAAAACGATATGGGAGATTTTTCTCATTTGTATCTTGTATGTTTGTGTACATCGCCTATGTGTGTTTGTGGCGAGCCATGCTGCACAACAAACTCAGCCACAGTTATCAATAGGACGTGATATCTACACTGGTTTTGGGTCCTCTAGTTTGTGTCTGCATTAAATGAGTGCCTGGTACAATGGGTAATCAGTATAACCTATGAGACTATGAGACAAATGTGGCCAGGTGTGGTGCTGGCCATTTCTACCCCACTTTGCGTGCGGGTCTTCAAATGGGCTCACTAACAGCACTTGACCCACCAGTCTGTGGAGCTACATGGGGGATGATTGTGTTGAAGCTCGTGCTGTCGGCGTAGAAGACGCTCGACAGTTTATCCTCTGTAGGGAGCACGCGTCTGCTGTGTGTAGCGTGGAGCTGCACGATAGTGAAACCAATAGAGTTGTTGCGCCTTGGGCGTAAACATCAATGTATGTCCATTTGCCAGGTGTTATTTTTTTCATTTCCTGTGGAGATGTGTGCTGTATGAGAGAAAAAGCGACTGAGCTCACGCCCTCACCCCCTTCTCCCTATTGCATTATCTCCTCGTACTATTTGACTATTCATAAAATCATACGTATATAGTGACACCCCAGGGATAAATTAATATTGCTTGTTATAGCACATTCTTGTAGAAAGAACGCTGGTTAAGTCAGACCGGCCTGTATATGTACAGTTTAGATATTTAGTTTGCAGCAATGCAATACACACAGCTCAATACACAAAGAGTTAAATGTATAAATATCTCATACTAAAGAATGGATTACTTGGGTTTACAAACATGATGTACAAAACTCGTTATAGTCTCATGCTCTGCATGCTGTTGTAAATGCATGTGGTGCATACTCACTGACCAGACGCTTCGTTATTATTGATACTAATAAAAAATGTTAAATTAAGATTTTTTTTCATTAATTTCTCACGTTAAACAAATATAGGGAGGCGTTCATCCAGCGGTAGAGAGACAATGGCTGCTGATGATGATGTAACGTGCCGCTCATTTTGAAGGATTCCTAAGAGACAGTGCAAATGGAGATTCAAAGGCATAGGAAGGTGGTTGCACAGACACCTGGACCACTGCTGTCCTGTATAAGTGATTTATTTAACATAATGAACATTATAGTAACATTGACGCTGCCTCATGTGTGTACTTTAAGTTTTGGCTTCCCCACACAAACACACTACCTCCACAAAAGGTCATGTTTACTCATTTCTGTGAAGCGTATTCAAGTTTAATTTATTACGTATAGCCCTGTGAGCCATGCGGCTCTTAAGTCGGGTGCAACCGCAACAAACAAAATATGAATCTACATTGCAGAAAACTATTAAACCACAACCAGACCAAAATAAAGCTACAAAAACAATGTAACAGCAGTAATCATAGGAACTGTGATTTTAAAATTAACAATAAACGATATACATAACATGTACGACAAAACCTGCAGCCATAGCTGGCAGCACGACACTCCCAGTGTATGATGTCTGAGTGAGTCAGCAGCAGCGTGAGTGAGTGTATGATGTGCGAGTCAACGTATGATGTGCGAGTCAGCGTATGATGATTGAGTCAGTATTAGGTTGAGTGAGTATATGATGTGTGAGTCAGCGCACAATGTGTTAGTCAGCGCATGATGAGTGAGTCAGTGTATGATGTGTGAGCGAGTCAGCGGCAGAGTGAGTGTATGATGTGCGAGTGAGCCAGCACACGATGATTGAACCTATGTATGATGAGTGAATGGGTCCCGTTCAGACGGACGAGTTCATCGATGGTCGGAACACAGGAGGGGGAGAGAGACAGCTGCGAGGCGCTGTTATACTCCATGTTGTAAACCATACCATTAACCACGGTTAAGCTATCTGTGTTGCTAAAGTTGAGGGTAAGAATCCACCCATTTTTCGCCATATAGCATTGTGATATATAACGACTTATTGTTGGTAGCTTAGCTGATTGGAGAATATAGAGTTTATTGATAACATTGAGGTAATTTATATTTTAGTATTTTTTATTGGTTCATGATATAGTATTCATTATATATTGTATTGTATACCCAGTTACTGTGAATAGCTCATATGTGTAGGCCTTAACTTCAACATAGCCATTTCTGTGACCAGTCACAAGCTAATCACTCAGTTATTTCAATGCTAAATTCGCCTAGTTATTTCAATGCTAAATTCTCCTGTTTGATTTGTACTAGGTGCCTCGGTGAATGTATATGCTCTGACTTTAACATAGCTATTTCTGTGACCAGTTACAAGCTAATCATTCAGCTATTTAAATGCTAAATTCTATGCTAATTCCTTTGTCAAGGAGTGCCTCTGCGGATGTGTATACTTTAACTTAGCTATTTCAATGCTAAGTTCTATGCTAATTCCTTTGTCAAGGGGTGCCTTTGCGGATGTGTATGCTTTAACTTTAATATAGCCTTTTCTGTGACCAGTCACAAGCTAATCACTCAGCCATTTCAATGCTAAATTAAATGCTAATTCCTTTGTCAAGGCGCTTTGTTTCTTCTCACACAGCTTAAAGGTCGTGATCTCAGCGTGGCTTTCTCACTCCAGCGCTGTCCTCCAGACAGTCTCGTCCCCTTCACCTGATGAAGGCCGCTTGTGTTGTGGCCGAAACGTCGTGAGAATATTATTGTGTTATTTTATTTTATCAATTTATTATTTTATTCTCATTCTACGTGACTTTACCGAAAGAACCAAAGAAGATGAATCCTTGCAGTCACGAAAACTTTAAATCGAAATTTAAGCTACCATTCTTAGATGTTCTGTTTGAGAGGAGACCTGATGGCTCATTGGGGTATTCTGTCTACAGGAAACCCACCCACACAGATTCCTACTTGAAACCTGATTCCCACCACCACCCAGCCCAAAATAATTATCTCATCAAAACTTCATACCATAGGGCTCATTGCATTTCGGACCAACACCACCTGACCAGTGAATTAAAACATGTACACCTGGCCCTCAAAAGGAATGGTTACTCTGACCGGACCATCCGCCAAGCTGTTTCTCCCTCGATACAGAAACAACCACTTGATACTCCGGCCAAAACCATCCCACTACCATATATAGCAGGCGTTACTAAAAAGATTTCAAAAATTCTAAACAAACACAAGATCCAGGTCCAGTTCAATACATTACACAAAATTCGTGATCTGATCCCATCCGTGAAGGATGGCATTCCTGACTTACAGTACCCCGGGTTTTACAAATTGAGTTGTACCTGCGGTGATTGCTATATAGGGGAGACAAAGCGACATGTCTCTGACCGAATTCGCGAGCACAAATCAGATTTGAAACACAGAAAAACGAATTCTTTGCTGATCACTGTTACAACGCTGTGGGTGATCACGATATAATTTTCTCCGATACCAAGGTTCTTTGCAAACCCACGGGTTTTTATCAGAGATTTGTTCACGAGGCAATTCAGATCTACAAACACAGACACAATTTCAACCGAGAAGTTGGTTTCAAATTAAGCAACCATTGGAAAGATGTTCTAAATCGAACTAAACATAAACTAATTTCTGTGGTACAGTATATTTTTCAAGTAGTGGTACCCCAAACTTTCGCAGCTCTCAGCTCCCCCCCCTCCCGCTCCTGGCCCCTCCCCCTCGTCCCTCCTGGCCCCTCCCCCTCGTCCCTCCTGGCCCCTCCCCCTCGTCCCTCCTCCCGACTCGCGACGTGGAGTGAACTCGCCCCCGCGCCCCGCGCCCCACCCTGAGCGGCCCCGCCGCCCATTGCAAGAATGGCGGGAAGCGGACGCGGGGCCGACCGCGCGCCGCCTCTCGCGTGATTGGCTCGCTTCGCGTCACATGGGGAAGGCGGAAGAAGTGTATGGGGGAGGAGCTGCGTGGTTAGGGGCAGGGCCGTGGAGTCACGTGGTGGGCAATGATTGACAATAAGTGGGCAGGGATGGCTGTTACGTCATAGTGTACGTCACATCCGGTAATGACGTCACGATAAATAACACACCCCTTCGTGACGTGTCTCACACTTGCTTCTGTCCGCGTGCCGTCAACTCGAGCTGAGCATGGTGCTGCTGATCGTTGGCGTTCTGGTCTTGGCCATGCTTGGGATGGGGATCTTCATATATCTTCTTTTTACGCTTTCCATTTCAGACTTTGACCATGAGACCACGACGCTGTCTATGGAGAGGATGGGCCTGCAGAATGTGGAGCTCTGTCAGAAGAGCAAGATGCTCCGTCTGGAGCTACAGCATCAGCTGGAGGAGTTCATGGAGAACCGAGAGACTCTCCAGAGAGAGATCAGGAGCCTGGTTCAACAGCTTAAAGAGCGCCAGTTGGAGCTGGAGCCCACGAGAGTGCCTTGCAGGGAGAGCAAGTCTCTCCATGCGGATTTTCTCCGAGACTGCAATGCAGCACAGCGGCAAATGTCGCTGCGCTGTGAAAACGAAGATCTCCGGAGGTCGCTGCATGCCCACCTGAGGAAGTTGAACTTCCTGAATCCGCAGAGAGGGCAGGAACAGTTTAGGCTGCGCGGGAAGCTGGTGCGTCACGAGGACATGTGGCATGGGGAAAAGAGGCTGCAAGAAGAGAACCTGCATCTCCGTAGCCAGCTGAAAGAGCTAATATGGACCGTGTCTCAAATGTACAATGCCACCACCACCGACGCCACTTCCACCGCCGCTGCCACAGCTTCCACCACCGCAACCGTTTCCACCACCACTTCTGCCACCACCACCAAGCCCAAGAAGATGAAGAGATTTAGCCATTGGTTCCGAAAATTGCTGAAGCGCAAGTCGGCCATTTAAAAATATTGGGAAAATTGTGAAAATGACACCACCCTAATTAAAACATTACTCAGAAAGACAAACATACCCCATAGAACATCAACAAAGTCATATATAAGACAAAATATCGTACATTTGCATGCAACACTCTAATAAATACTGTATTGTGAGCAAAACATAAAGTTACTTAAATGGAAAAAAAATCTGTTATTGTCACTTACCTTTAGTCCAGATGCCGGTCTGCTTGTCGGGAGGGGGCGTAATGAGTCTCTGCACACACGGGGGCGGTGGGAGGGGGGTGAACGTCCATACACACACACAACAGCGACAATCATCCGCTGTATAGCCTTACCAGAATGTTGGGGCAAGCGCCTATGAAGCTCTGAATGGCACACGGGGTGAATGGCCAGCACCCCGCCCGGCTGCCTCTTTATCTCTCCATACACGAGACTCACAGGCGTACATGCGTCCGTGCACACACGCACAACAACAACGCAACAACCGTCGTTCACCCCTAAGTGGCGGTGACATCACCACAGCACTTGTGCCATGCTCGGTGCATTTTGAGGCCACGTGAAGTGTCGAAGGCTGGCTGGCAGGAGGTCATGTAATAGACGCAGGTGCCATGGATTGACTTAGGAAGATGATGGGCAGATGCAACAGCCGTGCTCCCCACTGTGCCAACTTTATTTGTGTCAGTTGTTTGGCGCTCTGCTCGTTGTTTTGAGCCTCGCTCCTCTGCCCTATGCTGTTGCTGGAGGGCAACTGCCTCCACCTCCCCAGCAGCGCCTTTCATGAACCTCCTCCACAGAAGCCGATCGTGACACTGCTGATACCAGTCATCAATAAGACCAATCAGCTCCACATCCTTCTGCACCACATCAGTCCATCTCTTCTCTACCCCGTACCACGCCCATTTAGCACCATCTATCCAGCCAAATTGAAGCTGCTTGGGGATGCCGTGACTGCATACGGACTGCATGACACAATCAACGCAGCCTCGCTTGCTGGAGGAGCCCACAGATGGGCATTTGTCCAGATATTCTAGGAATCTGTGAGCTTACAAAGTCCAGTCTGGTTAAACCCTGAATAGATCGTGGGCAAGCTAACCTTAATGTTCCTTTCGAGAGAGATAAGGGAGGGTATAACTGTGGCCGAGAAGACATGAAGATTTTTATGGAGTGACATGCCAGGTAGCTTCCACACTGTTGAACAGCTGATGAAAATATAATGCTGCTCGAATTATTTTAAATGAGACCTCGGCTCCCAAAACGGACTTGATCATCAGCACACTGCCCACTCCACTCTCTCCTCAGGTGCCCCAAATACATGAGGAATTGAAGAAGGGAGCATTTTTATGATGTAAAATACCCAGGGAGGTGATTTGTTTTCGTGGGGCTGATGGTAACGGCCCATATTTTAGTAGCATGCTTCATGTTTAGCTGTAGTGTCTCCAACTTCTCCTTAGAGTGGGCAGTAATCACCAGATCATCCGCATTCATAATATGGTTTAACAATAGAGAGGCATACCATGACCGGCTCAGGCATCGATCAGCCTCCCATTATATCTATACCAGATAAATTCTACTGGTACATCCATGGAAATCGTCTCAAACTACGTAGTCAAAGAAAATGTTCAGTCGTGTAGGGGGCAGAGGACATCCATGTCGCACATTACTCACATTCTATCATCCCTTAGCTCCATTACGTCGATTTTTCATGAGACAGCAGTTGTCTTTCTATTGTTTATATATGCTTTATCGAAAGAAGAAAATAGTATATTTGCTTTAATTACTGTAACTCTGTGTTTTATTTAGCTTTGGTAATTTGGGTGATCCAGGTCTCTCTTGCAAATAAAACTCATCCTGGTCGCTTTAGTTCTCGCCTTGTTCAAAGAGTGGAGGAGTGGGTGGAGAGTGGAGGAGTGGGTGGAGAGTGGAGAGTGGAGGAGTGGCTGGAGAGTGGAGGAGTGGGTGGAGAGTGGAGAGTGGAGGAGTGGGTGGAGAGTGGAGAGTGGAGGAGTGGGTGGAGAGTGGAGGAGTGGGTGGAGAGTGGAGAGTGGAGGAGTGGGTGGAGAGTGGAGAGTGGAGGAGTGGGTGGAGAGTGGAGAGTGGAGGAGTGGGTGGAGAGTGGAGAGTGGAGGAGTGGGTGGAGAGTGGAGAGTGGAGGAGTGGGTGGAGAGTGGAGGGTGGAGTAGTGGGTGGAGAGTGGAGGGTGGAGGAGTGGGTGGAGAGTGGAGGGTGGAGGAGTGGGTGGAGAGTGGAGAGTGGAGGAGTGGGTGGAGAGTGGAGAGTGGAGGAGTGGGTGGAGAGTGGAGGAGTGGGTGGAGAGTGGAGAGTGGAGGAGTGGGTGGAGAGTGGAGGAGTGGGTGGAGAGTGGAGGAGTGGGTGGAGAGTGGAGAGTGGAGGAGTGGGTGGAGAGTGGAGAGTGGAGGAGTGGGTGGAGAGTGGAGAGTGGAGGAGTGGGTGGAGAGTGGAGAGTGGAGGAGTGGGTGGAGAGTGGAGAGTGGAGGAGTGGGTGGAAAGTGGAGAGTGGAGGAGTGGGTGGAGAGTGGAGAGTGGAGGAGTGGGTGGAGAGTGGAGAGTGGAGGAGTGGGTGGAGAGTGGAGGAGTGGGTGGAGAGTGGAGAGTGGAGGAGTGGGTGGAGAGTGGAGAGTGGAGGAGTGGGTGGAGAGTGGAGGAGTGGGTGGAGAGTGGAGAGTGGAGGAGTGGGTGGAGAGTGGAGGAGTGGGTGGACAGTGGAGAGTGGAGGAGTGGCTGGAGAGTGGAGAGTGGAGGAGTGGGTGGAGAGTGGAGAGTGGAGGAGTGGGTGGAGAGTGGAGAGTGGAGGAGTGGGTGGAGAGTGGAGAGTGGAGGAGTGGGTGGAGAGTGGAGAGTGGAGGAGTGGGTGGAGAGTGGAGGAGTGGGTGGAGAGTGGAGGAGTGGGTGGAGAGTGGAGAGTGGAGGAGTGGGTGTAGAGTGGAGGGTGGAGGAGTGGGTGGAGAGTGGAGGGTGGAGGAGTGGGTGGAGAGTGGAGGAGTGGGTGGAGAGTGGAGGAGTGGGTGGAGAGTGGAGGAGTGGGTGGAGAGTGGAGAGTGGAGGAGTGGGTGGAGAGTGGAGGAGTGGGTGGAGAGTGGAGGAGTGGGTGGAGAGTGGAGAGTGGAGGAGTTGGTGGAGAGTGGAGGAGTTGGTGGAGAGTGGAGAGTGGAGGAGTGGGTGGAGAGTGGAGAGTGGAGGAGTGGGTGGAGAGTGGAGAGTGGAGGAGTGGGTGGAGAGTGGAGGAGTGGGTGGAGAGTGGAGAGTGGAGGAGTGGGTGGAGAGTGGAGAGTGGAGGAGTGGGTGGAGAGTTAAGAGTGGAGGAGTGGGTGGAGAGTGCAGGAGTGGGTGGAGAGTGGAGAGTGGAGGAGTGGGTGGAGAGTGGAGAGTGGAGGAGTGGGTGGAGAGTGGAGAGTGGAGGAGTGGGTGGAGAGTGGAGGAGTGGGTGGGTGGAGAGTGGAGCAGTGGGTGGGTGGAGAGTGGAGGAGTGGGTGGGTGGAGAGTGGAGGAGTGGCTGGGTGGAGAGTGGAGGAGTGGGTGGGTGGAGAGTGGATGAGTGGGTGGGTGGAGAGTGGAGGAGTGGGTGGGTGGAGAGTGGAGGAGTGGGTGGGTGGAGAGTGGAGGAGTGGGTGGGTGGAGAGTGGAGGAGTGGGTGGGTGGAGAGTGGAGGAGTGGGTGGAGAGTGGAGGAGTGGGTGGAGAGTGGAGGAGTGGGTGGAGAGTGGAGGAGTGGGTGGAGAGTGGAGTGGGTGGAGAGTGGAGTGGTTGGAGAGTGAGTGGGTGGAGTGAGTGGAGAGATATAAGCAGCTGTGAAAGTTTGGGATACCACTACTTGAAAAAAAAATACTGTACCATTGAAAATTAGTTTAATGTTTGTCTCTGACCGAATTCGCGTGCACAAATCAGATTTGAAACACGGCAGAACGAATTCTGCCATAGCTGTGGGTGATCACGATATAGTTTTCTCCGATACCAAGATTCTCTGCAAACCCACGGGTTTTTATCAGAGATTTGTCCACGAGGCAATTCAGATTTACAAACACAGACACAATTTCAACCGAGAGGATGGTTTCAAATTAAGCAATCATTGGAAAGATGTTCTAAATCAAACCACACATTAAACTAATTTTCAATGGTAAAGTAATTTTTTTTCTTCAAGTAGTGGTATTCCAAACTTTCACAGCTGCTTATTTCACTCCACACACTCACTCCGTTCACTCACTCCACTCACTCACTCCACTCACTCACTCCACTCACTCCACTCACTCCACTCACTAACTCCACTCACTACTCCCCCCCCCCCCCGCTGCTGGTCCGTCATGGTCCCCACCCGCTCCTGGTCCATCATGGCCCATGCACCTCCTACGTACATCATGCTCATTTTTATGCTAATTCCTTTGTCAAGCGTTTTGCTTCCTCCCATATAGCTTAAAGGACGCGACCTGGGCTTGGCTGTTTTCACTCCAACGCTGTCCTCATGACAGCACGGTCCCTTCACCTGATGAAGGCCACTTGTGTTGTGGCCAAAACGTCGTGATTTTTGTTATTTTCTTTTTTACCTACGTGACTTTACCGAATAGAACCAAAGAGTATGGATCCTTGCAGCCACGAAAGCTTCAAATCTAGAATTGATAACCTCTACGGGGAGGGCTTTCACCTATCTGTTAGAGCTTTCAACAGACAACGGGACAATAAGTCAAAGCTCATCGATACGCTGACCTTCCTCAAAAGATTCTGCGAAAACAAGGTAATACCCATCGCTTTCACACTAACATCTGCTGCTGTATCCTCACCGAATTCTAAACAGATCCTGTTTAAGGCCAGCCTATCTTTAATCTCAGAGAGGATAAGACTACTCCGTTTTGACTCGATACTTTAGACAGGACTCTCCTACAAGCTCATTTAACGCTAACACAAAAAATGTCACCTGCTGATTGGAACCACGTAGACAACATGACTGCTTCTTCTGCCGATTCACTTTCAGTCAAATACAAAGCTAACCTGATTTCTTAATTCAACCACCTATCGAAGAAGAACCCAGTCCCACATATAACAAAACTAGACGTTAACAAAATCGTCATTAATCAGAGTAGCACCCCGATTTCGGACAATCTGAAAACAGTACTGGCTAGAGGGCTAAATTTTGCTGTCACCCCGAAACATATTCCTGTAGATATCATCTCTCAGGTCGATGCGGCCCTTAAAGGCATAGGACATATCCAAGCATACGTTGCGAGAGCTGAAATAGCCACTATTCTTAAGAATGCTAAGAAATTTTGATTTAAAGCTTTCGTGCCTGCAGTAATTCATATTCTTAGCTCTTTCGGTAAAGTCACGTTGAAGGGAAACAATAAAATATATAAAACAATAAAAAAAATCTCACGACGTTTCGACCATAACACAAACCGTCGTCATCAGGTGTGTTGGTTTGCATCAATTTATTTATTTTTAAACGGTGTATTTTAAACGGTGTTCTTTGTAAGCCATCTGGCTACCATGAGAGATTCGTTCATGAGGCTATCCACATATACAAGCACAGAGACAATTTCAACCGAGAAAATGGATTATGGCTTAGCAATCATTGGAAAGATTTGATAAACCATTTCAGGTCTTAATTGATTGTTCACGCTTACAGTGGCTTTCAGACAGCATACATTAATTTTTCGTCTCCCCCCTCCTCTTTTCAGAACATAGATGGACTACTCCTTCTAAATAAACTGCCAAATCGCTGCGCGTGGCGCTGACGTTTTTTTTTATAAATATATAAATGCACCATTTAAAAATAAATAAATTTATGCAAACCGCCACCCCTGATGATGACCGTTTGTGTTATGGTCAAAACGTCGTGAGAATTTTTTATTGTTTTATATATATTTTATTATTTATTGTTTCCCTTCAACGTGACTTTACCGAAAGAGCTAAGAATAATGCTAAGAAACCCATTAGCAACATAGGCAAAAATGAACGCTCTGAACTCGCGAATTTAAAAACCAGAAGTGATATAGTCATCCTCTCAGCCGACAAAGGCAACGCTACTGTAATTATGGATAAAGATTGTACAACAACAAAATCCAGAACCTACTCAACGATTGAAGTTACTCAAACATTAAAAATGACCCTACTAATAGCCTAACTATAAAAACCAACAAGATCATCACAAGTTCGACCTCCCTAATCGAACCAACTAAACGTCCCTCCTTAAAACCTTCTGCTGCAAGACCCCCTAGATTCTATGGTCTCCCCAAGATTCATAAAGAATGCACTCCACTACAACCCATCGTATCCACGATCAACTCCCCTACCTATAAGCTAGCACGTTTTCTGTCAGATACCTTGCTACCTTTCACTGGCAAGACCTCCTCAGCAGTACTTAACTCAGCTCATTTGGTCTCTATGGTCAAAGACGTTGTACTGTCCCCTGACGATATCCTTGTCAAGCTTCGATGTGGTCTCTCTGTTCACCAAGGTCCCGGTACCTGATACTATTGAAATAATTGAAAATTTGGTCCAACATGGACTAGACCCCGATACACCTGCGCTGATTAGACACTGCCTCACCAATACCTACCTACTTTACTTGGAATGGCAGCTTCTACAAACAAAATGAGGGTACCCCCATGGGTTCTCCCTTATCACCAGTGATAGCCAATGTTTTCATGGAGAAATTTGAATCAGACGCCATCCAGACTTCCACCCTCAGACCTTCCCTGTGGAAGAGATATGTGGATGACACTTTCGTCATTTGGCCTCATGGCCTCCCAGCTTTGAACCTTTTTCTACACCACATCAATTCTAGACATCCCGCCATCAAATTCACCATGGAAGTGGAGAAAAATGGCAAGCTACCATTCTTGGATGTTCTGTTTGAGAGGAGACCTGATGGCTCACTGGGGCATTCTGTCTACAGGAAACCCACCCACACAGATTCCTACTTGAAACCTGATTCCCACCACCACCCAGATCAAAATAATTATCTCATCAAAACGTTATACCACAGGGCACATTGCATTTCGGACCAACAACACCTGACCAGTGAATTAAAACATGTACACCTGGCCCTCAAGAGAAACGGATACTCTGACCATACCATCCGCCAAGCTGTTTCTCCCTCCATACAGAAACAACCACTTGATACTCCGGTCAAAACCATCACTCTACCATATATAGCAGGCGTTACTAAAAAGTTCTCCAAAATTCCAAACAAACACAAGATCCTGGTCCGGTTCAATACAGTGCACAAAATCCGTGACCTGATCCCATCCGTGAAGGATGTCGTTCCTGACTTACAGTACCCCGCGGTTTACAAATTGAGCTGCACTTGTGGTGATTGCTATATCGGGGAGACGAAGCGACATGTCTGACAGAATTCGCGAGTACAAATCAGATTTGAAACACGGCAGAACGCATTATTCTGCCGTAGCTGACCACTGTTACAATGCTGTGGGTGATCACGATATAGTTTTCTCCGATACCAAGGTTCTCTGCAAACCCACGGGTTTTTATCAGAGATTTGTCCACGAGGCAATTCAGATTTACAAACACAGACACAATTTCAACCAAGAGGATGGTTTCAAATTAAGCAATCATTGGAAAGATGTTCTAAATCACTCACTCCACTCACTCACTCACTCCACTTACTCACTCACTCCACTCACTCCACTCACTCCACTCACTCACTCACTCCACTCACTCACTCACTACACTCACTCACTCACTCTACTCCCCCCCTCCCCCCCACGGTGCTGGTCCATCATGGCCCATGCACCTCCTACGTACATCATGCTCATTTTTATGCTAATTCCTTTGTCAAGCGTTTTTCTTCCTCCCACACAGCTTAAATGACGCGACCTGGGCTTGGCTGTTTTCACTCCAACGCTGTCCTCATGACAGCACGGTCCCTTCACCTGATGAAGGCCACTTGTGTTGTGGCCGAAACGTCGTGATTTTTGTTATTTTCTTTTTTACCTACGTGACTTTACCGAATTGAACCAAAGAGTATGGATCCTTGCAGTCACGAAAGCTTCAAATCTAGAAAAAAAAGCATTACTACAGATAATACATAGGAAGGCCTTTATCTAGCAGTACAGCAAGTGGGTCTGTGAATTCCATCTGGTTGCAGAACTGTGAGTGTTATTCTCTCATGTGCAAGGTGGAGTTTCTCCCGGTACTCCGGTTCCCTCCCACACAAAGCCAAACACCTGTTTCATGGAAATGGTCAGCCGTTCCAGGGCAGGCTTAAAAAAAGTCTTGGGATGCCGGTGATGTTATCGCAGATAGATGGACAACATTGTTATTATCATATTTGAAATTCTCTCTCTCTGCTAAGAGCACTCTTTCCCTCTCCTCCACACAATAAGCTGAGACAAAGAACCCCTAATAGCCATACAGGCTCTAGAGTCAAGTGCTCTTTGGGAAAATGGCTCAGCCTATTTCTTATCTCGTAACACCCATGTCCCCAAAATGCAGCTCTCCCCTGAGCGCCGTCTTTAGCAAATGCACTCGGCTCCACATTCTCCTTTACTGCATCAATCCATCTCTTTTCCAGCCTGTGTGATGTCCGTTTATAACTCTCTATCTGCCCCAACATAAGCTACTTGAGCATGTGGAGGCTGGGTATGTTGGCTAGATGACCCAGTCAACTCAAGCATTGCCCGTTGGAAGAGCTCACGTGATGTGAGCTCACAATCCAGCCTGGTTAAACCCAGGATGGATGGGCATAAGTAGGAGAGGGGGACGATGCCAACCCCAACTGCAAGCGATGATGAAATTATGTATTACAACTTTCATCAGCTGGCTGAAACCAGGCCACTGTCGGTTTTAATGGGGTCCGAGATGGACACCCACCACCAGAGTGGAAGACTCTCAAGCGCATCTTCCTGTGACCAAGCCACCATTACCTGACTCCCGATAATGGGGAGGTGAGCCCACCGTTACTTGAGATTCGCAGCTTCCCACACCGCATTCATTGTTTTATTCAAAAGAAGAGTTACTCCCTGTTTTGCAGTTTCCAATCCCATGTTTAGGACTGTCCATGCCTCAGTGGTTGGTACTATGCAACCTACGACTAAAATTAAAATGGACATCCAGAACGCAATGAGAAGAGGCACTCGAGAACAAGGAGACGAGGAAGTATGAAGAGGAAATCTTCAGCAGAATCAGGGGGGAAAAATTTAAAAACCTTAGTATAGCAGGGAGAGAGATCGCGGAGACACGGACTTTGGAGACAACTCGGTGTTTATTTACCAGCTTCACATTCCCTATTGCCGTACTAAAACTGGAGGAAGGGCCTTTGCTATTGATGCCCGTAGGGTCTGGAATGCTATTGCCAATAAACTGCAACTTGAATCACTACCTATGAGATCTTCACTCAAAACTGCTCTAGAGGAGTTGTACAACCCTAGCTGCCACTGCTATTCAGTGGCCTAAAATATGGCTCTAGATTTTGGTGTTATAATTAATTTATGTAGTTTATTGTAAAAAATTCGGTCACAGTCCCTATGATCACTGTTACATTGGATTTATGGCTTTTATTTTGGTGATTTCGAAATGTTTTTTTTTGTTTTGGCCATGTTTTTTATTGTAGTATGGAGTTGACTGATGGCCTTAATCTTAGTTGTCTTGTGGTTGTTGTTATTTTGACTTGCATCCCACTGGGATTTTTGCGCACAGCGTTGGTGTACGGTGCTATTTCAGGAATATTTTGATATTTTTTTCCTGTATTTTCTGTTTGCACAGTCACATAATCGCTTTAAGACGTTTTCTTGTTCATGTTTTTTGTTTGTTGCGGTTGCACCCGATTCAAGAGCCGAATGGCTCACAGGGCTATACCAAATAAATGAACTATGAACTTATTATTGGTACTTACAGCACACACGGCGTCGCTAGGCAACCGAGCGCGAGGAAAGGGGGGTAGAGATGGTGTTTCTTCATTTGAGTTTAGAAAAAAGTTGATTGGCAACTTGCAGCAACAAAAACATCATCGTCAACATCATCAACATAATGACTCATTCCTATTGGGTTCCAGTTATGGTGGTTGCTTTGGTGACGGTGGTTACTACGATGATTGCTGTGGTGATGGTGGTTTGCTGCTAGAGTGAATGTGGTTTATATGCTGTGATTGCAACTATGTTGATGGTGATTGCTGTGTTGTCATTGCCATATTGGTGGCTGTGGTGATGGTGGTTGTTGCTAGACTGATTGTGGTTTCTACGCTGTGGTTGCTGCGACAGTGATGGTGGTAACTACGGTGATTACTGTGGTGATGGTGGTTGCTGCTATGGCGATGGAAGTTGTTATAATCATGGCCGTCTCTACGGTGACCATCGCGGTGATGTTGGTTGCCGCGATTGCTACGGCGGTTGCCGTGGAGATGCACGCAGTGGTCCTGGCAGTGGAGCAGATCCAGGAGCTCCTGGGCGAAGGACTCCTGGGTGCGAGTCCAGGACGAGACGCGAGACTCGCCGCTGGAGAACTCCGCCTTGAGAGATTCACAGTTACGCGATCAGAGCTGCCTCAACGCATCCAGGGGGTCCTGAGAGAGACACGGAGACTCGTGAACTCGCACAAAGACGCACGCTAAGACTCGCAAATAAACTCACCTCATGATTCACAGACTTGCACAGAGACACGGAGGCTTAAACAGAGACACACAGACTCACAGCTTCACGAGCAGCGCTGCCACTCGCTCACAACTCGCCCACCCGCTCATCCACTCACTCACCCTCCCACTCACCCACCAGCCAGTTACCCATTCACCATCCAGCAATTCACCTACCCCATCACCACCCAACCACTCAACCGCCTGCTCACCCACTCGCTCACCCAGCCACTCACCTCCTAACCCACCCACCACTCATACACCTACCCGCTTGCTCGCTCACCCACTCACCACCGGCTCACCAACTCGCTCGCCGATTTGCTCACCACTCACTCGTCCACCAACTCGTTCACCCACTCACTCGGTCACCCACGCTCTCAACCACTCACTCACCATCCACCCATTCCTTCATTCACACACTCACCAACCACCTACTCACCCGCCCATCCACTCACCAACCCACCCGCTCACCTACCCACCCACTCACCCACCCGCTCACTTACCCGCTCACTCACCCACTCACACACCTGCCATCTGCTTACCCACCCACCCACCCGCTCGTCCACCCACCCGCTCACTCGCTCATTCACCTACTCACACACCCACCATCTTGCTTACCCACCCATCCACTCACCCAATCGCTTACCCACTCACTCACCACCCTCCTGCCCACCCGCCCACCCACTCACCAACCATACCCGCTCACCAACCCAAGTGCTCAACCACCCACCTGCTCACTCACCCACCCACTCACACACCTGCCACCTGCTCAACCACCCACCCACTCACCCATTCGCTCATCCACTCACTCACACATCCACCCAACCACTCACCACCCACCCATTCATCCACCCACTCACCACCCACCCACTCACCACCCACCCACATCCACCTGCTCACCCACCCATCCATCCACACATTCACCCGCTCACCCATCCACACATTCATCCGCTCACCCACCCACACCCATCCGCTCACTCACCCGCTCTTGGGAGGATAGACTTTTAGTTAGTAAAACATCTGTAAACAAATCAGGATTACTTGTTTTACAGATGATAAAATAGATCAGTAGACAGGGGCTGTATGCGTTTCTACGTTGTAATTTATATTCTGCACAAAGGCGACTCCACAGCAGCTGTGGCGAGGCAAGGCCGGCGATCACGAGAGCCAGGTGACAGCAGATAACTCGAGAGAAGCACGCGTTATCGTCTAGCTGTGGGTGTGCTCAACTGCACGTGTTTGTGGCTAAATGCGAGAATGTGGATCGGTGTGTTATTAAATTACGAGGCTGCAATAAGATCCTTGTATGTCGACCTTCTGTTGCACCGTGCTTAGCCAACCGTGATAATCGGACATTACTCAATTGTATTTTACATCGAGCAATCAGCACCCCTACGTGCAGAGCAAAGCCGCTTGCAGGTGAAATGCTGAGTCGCCTTCTTATTGTGCAAAAAAAAAAGTTGCCACTGGGGGTGCCCTTTAGAAGTGCAAAGGGGATTGCATTCCTCGCAAACCACGTGGCCCAGCTTTGCCTTTGAGAGGCAGTCGCGCCGTGCAGGCGTCCCAGTGTCAGCGCTGTCACCACCGTCACCATCGTCACCACCGTGACTATCGTCACCACCGTCACTATCATCACCACCCACACCATCGTTACCACCGTCACCACTTTCACCATGGTTACCACCGTCACCAACGTCACCACCCACACCATCGTTACCACCATCACCCTCCACGTGTAGGATTCACGGAATTTGAAGGGACGGGGAGTAATATTAGATGAAAAATCATACATAGGTGTGCAGCATGCATGCACCCACCCTCTCCAACTTATCTAGACCAACAGCTCAGAAAAACTGAATTTGTGACCAAGTTGTCGTTTAGACCGGCGGTCCCCAACCTTTTTGGCACCAGGGACCGGTTTCGTGGAAGACATTTTTTCACGGACTGGAGGGGGGGTCATCATTGGGCCTTTCCCCCTTTTCAAAGAAACTCTCCAGCGACGTTTGTTTTTTGCTCATTTTGGCGAGGGTTAGCTTGTGGGCTTTATACCAAAACTGTGACTGAGACAAGTGCGCAGTGCGGGAGGGAGGCGCGAACGGAAGTGGTAAATACAATAATGGGCAGGCCACGCGCAGACTATAATAAGTTACGGATTCCGACTTCTCATAAGGAGCGCGCAACCTAGATCCCTGGCATGCGCAGTTGACAGTAGGGTTCGCGCTCCTATGAGAATCTAATGCCGCCGCTGATCTGACAGGAGGCGGATCTCAGACGGTAATGCAAGCGATGGGGAGCGGCTGTAAATACAGATGAAGCTTCACTCGCTCACCCACCGCTCGCCTCCTGCTGTGCGGCCCGGTTCCTAACAGGCCACGGACCGGTACCGGTCCACGGCCCGGGGGTTGGCGACCCCTGGTTTAGACCACAGACTCAAAGCGTTGAGAACACGTGGCCGTCCCAGCAACAGGCAGCAGTGAGACAAAGACAACTGTGGACCGGTTTCGTCTAATTAGGACTCATTAGTGCAGGACGGTAATCAATACTTTCTCTTGCCATATGCCTCTGGCAGCCCCATATATGGAGATGACCTTTACACTATGGTGACCCCATACACAGTTGTCTAAAGGTAACAGTAATCAAATCTGTAAATGATGAGAAAACCAATCACAACAAATATAAATTATGCAGGCTGGAAACAATAGATTTCACAATGGTATCAGTTAAAATAGTATACTTGTTTTTTTACGGTAAAGTCACGTTTACACGTTCAGATACAAAAACACTCCGCATGTACCCTCCCCGAGCGAATCTAAGTAATTAAAATAAAACAAAAACAGCACCATGCATTACTGCTCTACTTTGTAGTCGCGAAAGTCTAGTGTGACAAGTCTTGATCAAATCGTGTTTATGCATATACACGTGCCTGAGTAAACATTTTAACGATGATAATCCTCTACAATTGAAAAAAACATCGCATTAAGAAGATGTGTGTGGGAATATTTACAAGGCCTAAAAGTTGCACAGCGCATACGACTTAGGGGTCTATAGCTGTACGCACTGCCGTGCAGTTGAAATCCTTTAAATTGTGAGAAAAAATTCACACGCGGACAGAGTTATTTGTGGTTGGCGCACTGCTTTATGAACCACATATGTATTAGACAGTCACCCACAGAAGTTGATATAACAGAGCTACCTCTAATTACAAATGTAATTTTCTTCTTGATTTCCCCGCATCTGCCCTCATTCCCCTCCACCAAATAAAAAAAATATTCTGCACGAGTTATTTTCAATCTCCCCTTTAATTCTCACACTTTGCCTCTCCTCCTTCAACTCCAATGGCTTCTCGTTCACTACCACTGTCTTTTAAAATACCTGTCGCTGGTCTTTAAACCTCTCCATGGACTTGCCCTACATAATTTTGCCTCTTTCATCTCCTTCCATGTCCTCTCTCATCCTCTTTGTTCCCAATCTTCTGTCTCTGTCCCTCCTCTTTGTGCCAAACCTCATTTATGGTCCATCTACTTAACCTTCTTCCATTCCTCCCATAAAGCCCCACCTCTTCTCCATTGCCCATTCTCTACCTCTTCTCTCCCCTTAAGCCTCAACTCCTTCTCGTCCCTACTCTTCTCCGATCCCATTGCTGTCTATCGCTGTCACTTATTCCTCAAACTTTGTACACCCCTGCCATCTAAATCATTCCATTCTGTCACCGCCTTGTGCTTGTTATGTCAAGAGAGAAGGCACTCTATAAATATACACCAAAGCCACCACCGCCACCAAGAAAAGGAACAGATTTATTTGTTGGGTCTGGAAGTGGCCAAAGTGCAAGTCGGCCATGAAAAAAATTTACATTTAAAATTACACCGCCACCAATTAAAACATTAAACACAAACACAAAGGTTGTCTGTATAACCTCAACGGACTCTTGAGGCAAGTGCTTTTAGCGAGCAACTATGAAAGCCAGCATGGTACACAATGGGGAGGGTGGCCAGCACCATGCCTGGCCGCCTTTATCTCCCGAGTAGTGATGTTTACACACCGCACCAGGTACTCATTGGAGGCTGAGTCGACCTCGGGTTAGCCCAAAACCACTTTAGTTCATCGGTACTGGTGTTGCCAAGTTCATAGCGCAATACGCGAAACACTATACAATTACCGGATAATACGCATACCCACACAGGCTTGTGCATGTGTGGGTGGGTTATTTATACAGCAGTATGCAGTATGGCAGTCAGTCGGCACCTTCCGCAATGCACGTTTGTTATTCATGAGGGTGCACATCCTGATGTATTCACTGGATGATCACCCGAAGCCACCATGTGAGCTGAGAGTTTCTCGATCTTACCGGGTACTCGATAGAGCTGAGAAATGCACTGCGGTCAATACTCAGAGTCATCATTTAGAGGTAGGGACCCAGAGATGAAGAGAATCCTTAGCAGTCCGTACATGTTAATGGATAGCAGTGATGGTCCCAGCTGCTGACTTGTACACCAGGGGTGAAGAATTGAGACAAGGCTGTGGTCCCAAGATAATTTCACTCCTTCCATTTGTTTTGTATTGAGTGGCATCCTGACGGGTACGACACGGTTCAGACGCGGCCACCAGCTCAAAAAACACATACAGAACAAACCCTGCGCAGAGAAGCATGCAGAGACGCGTGTTCGAAATCACACCAAGACAGAGGAATGCGCAGATGAGAGAACATACACAGAGGCAAGATCCCTCCTCATGTTGACCATGATGAGAAGGAAAGAGCAACACGCAGATGAAAACGTTTCTGGAAGTGACGATGGCTGATGATCAAGAGTAACTTGGAGGGGAGGAGGTGGGAAGCTCATGCACAGGAGGTGCTGGGGCCGATTGTCACAGCGCAGGCGTCACGAGAAGTGACGTTGGTTTGGGGAGGCCTTCATCAAACAGTGGATTTACCACTGGTGATGATGCCCATAATGATGATGAATGCATGGGCAGTCCACTCACATTCGTGCATAATCAGGTGCACGTCCACTCCCCTAGTCACCCCTCCACCCACCTCACCCCCATTCCTCGAGTCACTCTCACCTCGACTTCTCCACTCTATCGCCAGTCGCCCTGAAGAGGCCCAACTCCGGAGCCTCCCCCAGTGCCACGTTCACTCTCAGCACGAACATCGTGCGGTGCCACCCCCTCCTCTGCTGCATCCCTCCAACTCTTCCTCCGCCATTGCGAGAATCAGCTCCACGAAGGGTCCCACGCTGTCCCCGTCCCTCAATGGACTCGTGTCCTTTGTTGATGAAGGCCATTTAATAAAATAATGATAATTAATTATGCACACACACACAGGTCACCAAAGTAGCCTCAATAGACATGTTAGGGCAAGTTGTGGAGCCTTGTGCTGTGGAACACACGAGGGGGTGGTATGTATTTTGTATGTTGAACTTCTTTTGCACGGTACGTAGCCAACCGTGCTAATCGGAGGTGCAGGGGAAGGGCAACAAAGTAAGCACAAAAAGTAGTTCTAAAGAAATGAGTTTTCAATTTAGATGTAAAAGTGAACAGCTCCAGTGGCTTCTAATATCAGAAGGAAGAGCGTTCGAGACGGCCGCAGAAGCGCTTCTGAAAGTGTGATGCAGCGACCGCCTTTGTTCGATGGTTCGCCAAAATCCGCTGTGGGAATGTGATGTGGCCAACACCATGCACGCGGCCACCTTTGTCTCTCCCAATTGCTGATGTTTATTATAGACACTGCACCAGGTACTCTTTAGAGGGTGAGTCGACCGAGGGAAGGTTCAGGACTGGGTCACACAGACACACACACAGAAAAAGATGCCCTATGTCAAATCCAGAGGCTTCTAAGAAAATGGAGGTGTAAGACGGACACAGCTATTACATGGATGAAGGTGTAATACAGATATTTGTGTTAAGGTGGTGCTGCTCACCTGAAAACAATAACAAAAATCCCAACACTCATTCATCTGTTTAATCTTTGATTGGAAAACGCTGGGCGAGACCTGCGACAATCGAGTGAGCTCACCTACTCGCTCACAAACACAACACTCAACCCAGTCAATCAACATGTTACACACCCTAAATATGACCCGCCTTGTCCTGGGGAAGACCTGCAACATGCTACTGAGCTCACCTCTTCACTCACCTACTCACCCACTATTGCTATGTCATCCACACACCCACACACTCGCTTATCTTAAAAGACCTCAATAATTGACATTTAGCTCTTGAAGATATTGCTACATGCAATAAAACGCGAGTGTGTGAGTGATTGAGTGATTGATTGAGTGTGTAAGTGAGCGTCTGGTTGCGTGAATGAGTGAGCATGTGAGTGCGTGTGTGAGTGTGTAAGGTGAACGGTAGTGTATCGGCGAATGTGCTGTGCTACAAATCTGGTGATCCGAGTTCAAATCTCGTTCACCAGTCTATGGGTCTCTGTGTAAGTCTTTACCTCTCTGTAAGTCTATGGGTCTCTGTGAGTCTACAGGTCTGGTAAGTTTACTGGTCTCTGTGTGAGTCCATGGGTCTCAATGTGAGTTCATGGGTATCTGTTATCATCATCTGTGTTTGAATGAGTCGATGGCTCTGTGTGATTGACTCCAAGTCTCTCTGTTCGAGTGAGTTTATGGCTTTCTGTGCGAGTCTATGTCTACGTGACTTTACCGAAATAACCAAAGAGTAATTCCTGCAGTCACGAAAGTGCCAAATCAAGTTTGAGTCTATGTCTCTCTGTGTAAGTGAGTACAACATATCCTTGCTTAACACGGGGGTCGCGTTGTCGAAAATTGCTGCTTAAAGCTATTTTACGTCAAGCAGAAAACTTTTCTACAAGGAAAAACGGTAAATGGGGAGGCTCCGTTTTAGCACAAGAGAACTTTCATTATTATTTTTAATTGAGAGTACAGTACACTGTTTTCTATGTTTATTTTAAATGTGTTGTGTATATGTAGAAGATCTATCTTATAATCTTTATTTATACTGGAGGAATCTAAAAAGCCCTTTTTCACAGATTTCCAGTTGGGGTGGTACAGAAAGTTACAAGAACAAACGATGCAAAAACACAATCGAAGTGAAAAGTATAGGAAAGGTAAGCAAATCACAAAAAAATAAAAATAAACTATTTTTATCTTACCTAGTAAAGCCCTCTAAGCTATTAGCTTCTATTTCAGAAGCGAACTGGCCACAAATGATAGATGAATGAAGTAGCTTATGACGTGGAAATTTATAGCAGCCAAATAATAATAAAAAATTGTGTTACATTCATCAATATACATACAAAGGACGTGAAAGGGAGATATGATGAGTGAAAACTATAAGGGAGTGAGTGAGATGACACTACACACATGCTGGAACAAAGGCTGAGGAAGAGGATGACACGCCACGTAACACAGTGCGCACCGGTACAGCATCAGCTCCCAGCAATACAGAACAACGCTGCCAACACCCACACCACTCATAAGAGCAGCCCGTCATGTGCTACTCGAGTTATAGTGGGTGTGGTGTGCGCTAAGCGAAACACATTACATAAAAGACGAGGATGTACTGCATATAGTCCTCTGCGTGAGTGAGTCTATGCCTCTCTGTGTGAGTCTGTGCGAGTGACTCTATGGTTCTCTGTGTGGGTTAATCAATGGTTCTCTGTTTGAGTGAGTCTATGTGTCTCCATGTGAGTGAGTCTATGGCTCTGTGTCAGTGAGACTTTGGCTCTCTGTGTGAGTGCTCTCTCTGAGTGAGTCTATGGCTCTCTGTGGGAGTAAGTGGGTCTCTAAGGCCACCACCATCTTGCTCCCTGCCCAGTGCGTCCACCTGGTTGAGCTGCAGAAGTCTATTGTCCACCGCTCCAGACCGCACAGATATCCAGACGTCCACCTCCAGCACAGACACCGGCAGATTCTTAAACCTGGTTGTGGAAGTAAGGACACGAGAGGGGTAATAGTCAACCACCATTACCACCATCAATACCACCATTACAACCACCAAAATCACCGCATTCGTTAAAACCACCATCAATATCACCACCTCCACCACAACGATCACAATCAAAATTACAATCACAATACTCTTTGGTTCTTTCGGTAAAGTCACGTAAGTATAAAAAATAATAGATCACGACGTTTCGATCGCAACACGAGCAACCATCATCAGGCGAAAAAATATAGCGAGAAAGCTGCTGAAACACGAAGTTATATTGGCTTGAGATAAGCTCAGCCCAAGGGTAAGTGGGCGGGGCTAGAGGTATAATTTGCATGTAAATACAACACCACATCGTGGAAAAGGAAAGAGAGAGACAGACACCGAGAGACATCCACACACACAGAGAGGCACACACAAAGAGACACACGAGAGACGCATATAGAGAAAAACACACCGGCAGAGAGAGACACCCACACAGGTAGATGCAGAGAGAGAGACACAGAGAGAATTACATAATTGCCCATGAATTACTATGGTGTGACAATGCCAATTACCAATGTCAAAGGGAACATCAATGAATGGTAAATGTGGGGTAATATCCCCAGAAGAGCATGTAGACTACATTAAAAAATCAAATAATCAGGCAATATAATATCACATATGGGTTCAGTTTAAAGTTTACTTATGACAAATAATACTGAAATAATTGTGCTCCATAGATTATCTTAATGGCCAAGTTACATAACCATCATGGAATCACTTAAGCTGACCATTTAAAAAGACATTAATTGCAAGATGTTGAGCAAAGGAAATTGTTTGGAAGTTCATCTCACACTAAGTACATGTTACTATTAATCTAAATCTGCATAGTTCTCGATCAGCAAAGTCGCAAACATGTTTTACCACAAGCAAGGAGTTCGGTGTAAAGCTGTCTAGAGTATGTTTGGCTGGTGCTACACATTTCTACGTGATTAGCCATTTCGCTGATCTATCATTTGTGGACAGGTCGCTTCTGAAAAACAGCCACATAGCTCAGTGGGTCTCACATGGTAAAATAAAAATAGTTTATAGAGTTCGTTCTGCCTTAACGCGTGTTTTCATAATGCTATTTGGATATGGCACGATGGATGTAATAGGGAACACGTTTTATAACACGGATGCTAAGTGGATATAACGCGATTGAGTCAACAGAACCACGTCGCGCGAGTAGGAATGTGCGGTTGTACGGCTGCCTGGGCACAGCATCACACGAGGCATTGGGATGCTGCTGGATGCTTCCTGATGCTCCCCACGCGCCTCAGTCTTTGTTCAGCCGACACACGCATCTCACGCTGTTATCACGGACTGTGCTTTACCCTGTATTAGTCATTGTAACGAGGGAGTTTACATAACGCGGTGTTCTTCAGCAACGCAACTACCGCGTTATAGAACACTGCAGTAAATATTGTCGCGGTGTGGAAGGAGCAATGAACGTCATCTTGTGGCATGGAAAGGCATCGCAGCCCTAGCGAGCAGCCAGAGACAAAGCCTGCACGCACGGCAAAGTTGTGATTGACCCGGAGACTATTAGCAAGTGACACGTATGGACTAATGGTTACTCTAAATGACGATGTTGACGTTGGTTATAACGTGCTACAAATATGCTAAATGCACATCGCATTAGTTCTGACAAATAGCGTACGCTTTTTTAAAAGTTATCGTTTACAATGGTTAATTTGTATATCATGCCAAGTGAGTAATTTGCGTGTGGACCCTGACAGCGGCACTCAATGTCCAACTCTTGCGAATGCTCTCAGGGGATCTTTACCGTGCGCTGCGTTCACTCTCTCAGCCCCAATCTCCCTGTCGTGAACTCACCACTCACCCACTCACTCACCTCACCCTTCAACTCACTCACCCTCCTCACCTATTAATTCTCCTCATTAACTCACTCACCCTGCAATCCACTCCCTCACCCCCTCTCCATCACCCGGCACTCACCGCCTGTCCGTGACCACCTCTCCCGTGACTACAACCACAAACACCACCACCACCTCTCCCGTGCCTACAACCACAAACACCACCACCACCTCTCCCGTGCCTACAACCACAAACACCACCACCACCTCTCCCGTGCCTACAACCACAAACACCACCACCACCTCTCCCGTGCCTACAACCACAAACACCACCACCACCTCTCCCGTGCCTACAACCACAAACACCACCACCACCTCTCCCGTGCCTACAACCACAAACACCACCACCACCTCTCCCGTGCCTACAACCACAAACACCACCACCTCCTGCTGCTGCTGTCGCGGTCTCCGCGTGGCGCCGCGGGCCCAGGGGGAGGCCTCGCGGCCCAAGAGCGGCGCCACGGCGCCCCCCCTCCCGATCCTGGCCCCTCCCCCTCGTCCCTCCTGGCCCCTCGTCCCTCCTGGCCCCTCCCCCTCGTTCCTCCTGGCCCCTCGTCCCTCCTGGCCCCTCCCCCTCGTTCCACCTGGCCCCTCCCCCTCGTTCCTCCTGGCCCCTCGTCCCTGCTGGCCCCTCCCCCTCGTCCCTCCTCCTCCCGCTCGCGACGTGGAGTGATCTCGCCCCCCCACCGCCCATTGCAAGAATCGCGGGAAGCGGTCGCGGGGCCGACGCGCGCCGCCTCTCGTGATTAGCTCGCTTCGCGTCACGTGGGGAAGGCGGAAGAGGAGTATGGGGGAGGAGCTGCGCGGTTAGGGGCGGGGCCGTGGAGTCACGTGGTTGGCAATGATTGACAATAAGTGGGCAGGGATGGCTGTTACGTCAAAGCGTACGTCACATCCGGTAATGAAGTTATATAAATAACGCCCCTTCGTGACGTGCCTCACACTTGCTTCTGTCCCGCGTGCCGTCAACAAGAGCTGAGCATGGCGCTGCTGATCGTTGGCGTTCTGCTCTTGGCCCTGCTTGGGATGGAGATCTTCATTTATCTTCGTTTTACGCTTTCCATCTCAGACTTTCACCGCGAGACCACGACGCTGCAAACGGAGAGGATGGGCCAGCAGAATGTGGAGCTCTATCAGAGGAACAAGACGCCCCATCTGAAGCTACAGTATCAGCAGGAGGAGTTGATGGATAACCGAGAGACTCTCCAGAGAGAGAACAGGGGCCTGGTTCAACAGCTTAAAGAGCGCCAGTTAGAGCTGGAGTCCACGAGAGTGCCTGGCTGCGAGCGTGCGTCTCTCCGTGCGGATTTTCTCCGAGACTGCAATGCAGCACAGCGGCAAATGTCGCTGCGCTGTAAAAAGGAAGGTCTCCGTAGGTCGCTGCGCATCCACCTGAGGGAGTTGAACTTCCTGAATCCACAGAGAGGGCAGGAGCAGTTTAGGCTGCGCGGGAAGCTGGCGCGTCACGAGGAAAAGTGGCACGGCGAAGTGCAGATACGCAAAGAGTGCCGGCATCTCAGTAGACAGCTGAAAGAGCTGAAATGCGCCATTTCTCAAATTTACAAAGATGCCACCACCACCAACGCCACTGCCACCGCCGCTGCCACAGCTGCCACCACCGCCACCAAGCCCAAGAAATGAAGAGATGTATTAATTGGGTCCGAAAATGGCTGAAACGCAAGTCGACCATTTAAAAACATTGGGGCGATTTAGAAAATGACACCGCCCCAATTAAAACATTATTCACAAAGACAAACGTTCCCCGTATAGATTCAAGAGACTATTGGGGCAAGTGCTATTAGCAAGGAGCAGCACCTAAGAAGGCCTCCACAATACAATCACAAGCACAAACACAAAGGTCCCCCATGTAGCCTCAACACACTGTTGGGGAAAGTGTTGTACAATATATATTTATCTATGTTTAACTTATTTTGCATCACATGTAGTCAACCATACCAATGGGAGATGTTGTTAATGAATAGTACAACTTTTGGATTCCATTACAGAGAATCGTTAGTGAGTCGAACAGTTCATAAGTCTGAATAAAATAGTGTACTGTATTTAAATTCACATACTGGAAGTGTTGTAAAATGTATTACGGTTTAACAAAAATTTTGAAGCATTGTTAAAGTCATAACACGGAATATTATACATTTGCAAATAATACTGTAATAAATACTGTATGGTAAACAAAAAATAAAGTTACGTAAATAGGACAAAAAATATGTTTTTTATGTCACTTACCTTGAGTCTGGATGTGGGACCGTTTGTCGGGAGGGGGCATAATGAGTCCCCATAACTGCACACGGGAGGGTTGGGGGTGAACGCCCGCAAGCACACACACACAACAGCGACAGTCATCCCCCGAATAGCCTAACCAGAATGTTGGGGCAAGTGCTTGTTAGCCAGCAACGCCTATGAAGGCTGGAATGTCGCACGAGGGGGTGCGTGGACAGCACCACGCCCGGCTGCCTTTGTCTCGCCAGTGGTGATATTTACACACCACACCAGGCACTTATTTGAGGCTGAGTCGATCGACGGAAAGCCCAGCAACCATTAATATAATCGTTAAAGGTGTTGGTCGTGAGTGGGAATCGAACTGGGATCGGTGGGATGGTAGACAGTTTTCACCATTGCACTATCTCTCCCCACACACACACTCACAGGGGTATATCCGTCCGTGCACACACGCACAACAAGAAGACAATAATCGCCGTTTGCCCCTAAGTGGCAGTGACATCACCACAGCGCTTTTGTGCGGTGCTTGGTGCATTTTGAGGTCACTTGAAGTGTCGAAGGATGGCTGGCAGGAAGTCATGAATAGACACAGGTACCATGGGTTGACTTAAGGTGATGACGGGCAGATGCAAAAGCCGTGCTCCCCACTGTGCCAAATTTCAGTGTTTCAGTCGTATAGCGCTCTGCTCATTGTTATGAGTGTCGCTCCGCTGCCCTACGCTATTGCTGGAGGGCAACTGCCTCCACCTCACCAGTAGAGTCTTTCATGAACCTCCTCCACATAGGCCTATCGCGACACTGCTGCTACCAATCATCAGCAAGTTCAATCAGCTCCACATCCTTCTGTACCACATCAGTCCATCTCTTCTGTAGCCCATGCCGCGCCTGTTTAGCATGATCTATCCGCCCAAATTGAAGCTGCTTGGGGATGCGGTGACAGTGCATATAGACTTCATGACCCAGCCAATGGAGCCTGACTTGCCGGAAGAGCCCACTGATGAGCCTTTGTCCAGATATTTCAGGAAATTTTGGCCTCCTCACAAAGTCCAGTCTGGTTAAACCCTGGATAGATCGTAGGCAGGCTAGACCAAATGTTTCAAACCATTGCAGATAATCCTATAGAGAGAAATAAGGGAAGGCATAACTGTGGTCCAGAAGACATGAAGGTTTGTATGGAGTAACAGATCAGGTAGCTTCCATACAATGTTACGCAGCTGATGAAAATATAATGCCACTCGAATGAATCGAAGTGAGACCTCGGCTCCCAAAACAGAGTTGGTCATGAGCACACTGCCCAAGTACGGAAATATCAACACTCTCTCCACAACTGCCTCAAAATACATGGGGAATTGAGGGAGGGGAGCATTTTGATGATGTAAAATACCCAGGGAGGTGATTTGATTTTGTGGGGCTGATGGTAACGGCCCATATTTTAGTAGCATGTTCCGTGTTTAGATGGAGTGTCTCCAACTCCTTAGAGTGGGCAGTAATCACCAGATCATCCGCATTCATAATATGGTTTAACTATAGAGAGCCATACCATGACCGGACTCGTGCATCGATCAGCCTCCCATTATATCTATACCAGATATAAATTCTACTGGTACATCCATGGAAATCGTCTCATTACTAAGTAGTCAAAGAAAATGTTAAGTCGTGTAGGGGCCAGAGGACATCCATGTCGCACATTACTCACATATTCTATCATCCCTTAACTCCATTATATCGATTTCCCATGAGACACAGCAGTTGTTTTTCTATTGTTTATATATGGTTTTCATTACTGTAACTCTGTGTTTTTATTTATCTTTTGTTATTTTGGTGATCCAGGTCTCTCTTGCAAATGAGAATCATCATAGTCTCTTTAGTTCTCGCCTGTTTTAACTAAATAAATTACTACTTACTCCATTATGAACTCACCCACTTCCCTTACTTCATGACTCACATAAATACGTCCTCTCCTTCCTCATGAGTCATATATTGACCTGATAACCCAGGCAACCACCTGATCATTCACTGTGCCAACATCACTCACGCACTATTTCACAATCTCACCAATGACCTACTCATCCCATCACTCACTACCTTACTCACCATCCGCTTCCCTCATTGACCCACTGGTAAAATGGAAATACGCAGTCTAACACTCACGTGTTTAAAGAAGCTCCTTCGCAGGTTAGATTGTCTAGATGATTTATTTCACGATAACGTATTTACAACGCAAAAGTACGACTCACATGAACCTTCCCTCGTACAGTACCCTGCATCTGTTTCCACCCATCAACACTGACATCACTATATCCTTTGCCATCTAAGAGAAAGGAAGTAGAAGACGGTTGAGTCTGCTGGAAGAATGTACCAAGGAAACTGCTGGAAGCTGCCAGGGCGAGGCTGAGTGGGTAGAAAAGGGAGAGCGAGGCCCGCAATTGGGGCGCTAGCTCGGAGACTGAAGGACGACTGCAGGTGGATGACATCGGGGCCGACTGTTGTACATGGTGGAAACCATTATGAAAGATTGTTCGAGATGAATGTAGTGGAAAACACTGGGGCTGCAGATAGTCATACCCTTGTGAAGCGTGTGAGTTGCACTCTCTTCTCAAAAATGGAACCTGCAAAGAAGCTTCTGGTGGCAGTGGTGGGATACAGTCTACAAGTTCAAGAAGGAAGACCCGCCGAAGAGCTCCTGCAGAGAACGAGTTATCAACCCTAAGCGCTCCAGGTTTTTCAGACTCGGCAAATGGCAGGAGTGAGAGCCGGACCCCGCTGGCAGCCAAGTTCCCGATGGAAGTGGATGCTCCGCCAAAGACCCAAGAACCAGCATCGCCGAACAAAGAAAACTGGCGGCAGCTGTTGGACAGGTTGGACCACCTTACCTCAGTGGTGGATCGACTGATAATTTCGATGGTGAAGAAAAGAGAAGAGGAAGGAACAGGTAGTGCGCGGCTGAAGCCAGATCCATCTCCACCATGGACTGCAATGGCGAGGAGAAAGCGCCATAGGGCAGCAGCCATCGCTTCCCCCCGTCGAGCAGCAGGCGGGAACCAATCAAATGACTCAACCACAACTAGAAGCTGTTCAAACAGACCTTGACCACCATGCATAAAAATACGGGAGGCGATTGTATTCCATTCATCAAAATATTTGAAGCAGCTGTCAGAGTCAGCCGATTGATTGACGATGAAGTGCTATGACTGCTGCCTACGGTGTTGGATGACAGAGCACTATTGGCCTTCTTTATGATCCCGGAAAATCAACCTGCCACAACCCAACAAGGTTGTCAAGGGATGGCCGATGTTTTCTGTCCTGCGTCCAGCGCAAGGCAGCAATTTTCATCCTGGAGAAGAGGAGATAGCGAGCCACTGATGGCTTATAGAAGTACCTTGCATGCGGTTGCAGATGTGGCATTTCCAAGGATGGACATGACAACCTGAGACGTGCTAGTGGCGGAGCGGCTACAAACTCTCCTCTATCAAAGTGGCATTACATTGCCGATTTTGCCAGAGAGTGAGCAAACTTCAATGTAGTTTGCTAAATGCCTCTGGGCACACACAGATCCCAGGGCACCATGTGAAGTAGCAGCCCATGAGACAAGGGTGATGGAGAATGGAGGAGCAGGAGGACCAATGGAGCCAACAGGGACAGCAACAACAGGGACCGCCGCAATGCCCAGCATGGAGGGTGATCTGCAGGCGACCTTGGAAGAGATGGCTGTGGCCATCCAGGGGTTCAACGATTCAAGGTGTCAACTACAGCATCAGCGACCATGGCACAACCACGGAGGAATTCAGGACCATGCGGTGATGTACTGCTACCACTGCGGGAGGTCGGGCCACATCGCGAGAGGTTGCCGAGGGGAAGTCATCCCGAGACAACCAAGAAACACCCAGGCGTGTCGCCTGTACACCCAGCCAGATCACACGTGCACCTCATTTTCAAAACCCTCATCACCAACATCACTAGCACACCACTCTCGGGCTAAGTTGGAAAAGTTAGTGAGATCGGTCGTAGCAGCAGCGACAGGAGCAGCATGGTGTAAACCGACCCTCCCTGACTCGCCGAGACAGGTGATGTCAATAAACAGCAACGATAGAAAATGATGTACCACCCGCAGATCATGATCTTGGGCTGATAAGGACCGAATGAATCCGATTGCAGAAAATAGGATGAAATTATACAGTCATTGGCTGCACAGGCAGCTGAATGTGCTCAAACTGGTCAAAAGGGGGAGCCATTCATCCCATGGCGAGGACTCCTGATGAGGTGGGACATGAAGATGCAGTGTTGTTGCCTAGTGGTGCAAAAACCCTTGCAAAAACAGTTGCTACTAGAAGTGCACGCCAAACAACAAATGCACTTGGGCCACCCTAACACATTGCTCACACTGCAGGCTCGATATTTTTGGCCAGTGATGTCAAAAGATGTACGCGAGCGGATAATCATTGTCAGGAGTGTGCAAAAAGGAAACCTGCTCCCCATCCTATACATCCTCCACTGCAGTCGATCGCAGTGGTGAGGGTAAATGAACTAGTAGCGTTGGATATCCTGGGTGCATTTCCTAAAACTGCAAGGATAAAATAAATATTTGCTCGAGGGGATGGAGTATTGCACACACTGGCTCGTTGCACGGCCGATACATGACCAAACGGCTGCAATAATAGCAGAAGCCTTTCTCCATGGCTATGTATTGGACAAGGGCCTCACTGAGAAACGTCTAACAGGCCAGGGTCAGAAGTTTTCTACTAACCTGTTGCGAGAGGTTTGTAATATCGTGGGCACTAAGAAAATTCGAACACCACCGTACCACCTGCAGTGTGATGGACAAGTAGATAGGCTTAACCGCACGCTGTCCGCAATGTTGTGCCATGTTGTAAATGGTGATCAGCTGGACTGAGACTTGCACATCCCAGGGGTCCTGGGGGCATATTGTAGAGTGCCACATGCATCGGCCGGGCTCTTCCCCTTATTTTTGATTTATGGGAGAGACCCTGAGCCACCTATTGAGGACCAACTGGTGGCTTTCCCTGCTAAAGTTGTGTCGTCGCCAGCCTCCCTCAGACTGCCACTACAAAAGCTCTGTGAAGCTCGTGAAGCCGCGATAGCGAAGTCAGACAGATCGCAAATAGCAAACAAACGGTTGCGGAAAAGAACGGAGACGCCTGTACCCTTTGAACAGGGTGATCGGGCCTGGTTACACTGTCCTGAGGTCCGGGTTAGCACATCCGCCAAACTACACCATCCTTGGCAAAGCCCAGTGAAATTGTTAAAATCCTCTGCCCGCAAAGAGTTCGCATCCAAATGGGATGCCAGAGATGGGTGGTTAATCCGAGTCGCCCTAAACCATATAGAGAACTGACGTCACAAGGGATCGTTCAGGCTCACAATGCCGTGTCCAGGGGCGTCGTGACGAATGCCAGGGAGGGGAGCATCCTCCTCACAGAAATTCTGCCCTCGCACTCTCCTCTCAGGATCGACCAGAATGAAGATGGCCACGATGAGGGAGGCCGACGGACTAATTTAGAGAGGTGCCGAGAAGGAGTGTCACCGGGTCGAATGTGCTGCTCGACCACACCTACAGTACATATTGATGGCTTGTTGTAAATGTAGGGCTAATGATGTTGCGTATTGTTTGCCTAAGAATGTACACCTTCAATAGGGCAGCCCACGTAAGAGTTTGGTGATGATACTGAATGGTCAAGTTGGGTTGTAATGCCTTCCCCCCTTGATTCAAGCGCCTATGTTATGCATTAACCCAAAGGTTAAATGTTTTGTACTCCATGCCCACATCACTGAATCCCGTGTGCGATCCCATTGATTCCCACATAGAGTTCCCTATTACTGGTAGGAACGAAGTTGTAAACTGAGTGTACCAGCCTGCAATAGATGAGTGTACCAGCTTGCAATAGATTAATGCGTCCGTCCGTCCCCTTTCAATACTTTAATGAAGTGAAATCTCGTGCTATTGGGGTGTAAAAATAAAATTGCGCAAGATTCCAATGTTCCTACCAGCCCACCCTGCAGGGACCTGTTAAATTAGAGTTTTAGCCGGGACAGATATTTTTATGGGCAGAAGAGGGTGATGTAGGGTACTGTACATGGCAAAAGTTATAGTGGTGTCAGTGGAGATGGGTGGAAACAGGTGCATGGTACCATACGAGGGAAGGTTCGAGGTAGAAGACGGTAAAGTTTGCTGGAATAATCTTAAATTAAAGCTTTCATGAATGCCGGGATTCATACTCTTTGGTGGAGACGATAGCACAGAGTGGTGTACCTTCTTTATGATTCTGATATTTCCATCCTACCTGCCTATGTCAGCTGTTATTTCCGACTCTTTGTGTCTCTCTCTATGCCTCTCTCTTAGATCTCTCATGCTTACATGTCCTTTGGATTGCACTCTCATGCCTTTGGATTCCACCACTCTTCGATATTACTTTAACATGCTAATCTCTCACATTAACATGGCCACTTTGATGCCCTCTATGAGGAGGCCGCTCTCCGTTCTTACATTTACATGCTAATTTCTCACATTAACATCACTGGCCCCGCCCACTTATTTATGGCCCTTGGGCTACACCCATTTCAAACTCTTTTAAACATTCTGCCTCAACAGCAGATCATGCTTTGCCATCTCATGACGGACGCTTGTGTTGCACCCAAAACGTCGTGATTTATTTTATTTTATACCTACGTGACTTTACTGAAAGAACCAAAGAGTATGGAAGATACCAAGTCAGCTTCATCCCCATGGTGGTGTTTAGGCGAAAGTTTATCTATGAGTATATATAGGCTGGCTAACAGGTATGAAGTTACTCCTTTGGTGGTAATATACAACAAAAACAATAATAAATGTATAACCATTGTCATGGGTGAAGTCTTCCCATACTGGATCAGTCATGGAGATTGTTTCACCATACGCCATCATGCTTCTCAACGTGGGTTGATAACGAAAAGGCTCATGGCCAGTTTGTTTGATGTTAACTATAACCGAGAATCAAACTCAAGTGGACTGATTCATAGTGCAATGCACAAACCATTGTGACACCGTTCCACTCGTATGTACAAGTTAACAGGGAAATTAAAAAAACTATGCCATGTTTTTTGTTTACTGTCAATAAAATGAGAAATTAACATTGCCACGTTGGTCAACCCGTCGTCTGAAAATTACGAGATGTACAAGTCAAAAGTCTTAGGTATAATGCAGACAAGGGTTTTGGTAGTTGGACGATTTCAGAATGGGTTGCAGGTGACAATCCTAATCAAATGCCATTTTCAAGATCGTGTGCATAGGTCTGTTGTAGACAAAAACAACGGCCTGCTGATAAAGCATGTCCTGCATTCTTACATGTGTAAAGAAGCTCCTTCGCAGGTTTCATTTTCTAGATGATTTATTCCCGACGATAACATATTTACAAGGTGAGAGTACGACTCACACGTTGCACAAGGCTATGACTATCTGCAGTCCCGGTGGTTTCTAATAGAGTAGATTAATCTCGAACAGTCTTTCTTGATGGTTTCCACCATGTTGATTTCCAACAGTCGGCCCCGATGTCGTCCACCTGCAGTTGTTCTTCAGTCCCCAAGGCATCACCCCATATACCCGCACGGCCACGCCCTGGTAACTTCCAGCAGTTTTCCCCGGTAGATTCTCTCAGCAGACTCTATTGTCTTCTACTTCACTTCTCTTGGATGGCAAAGTTTATAGTGGGGGCAGTGGAGATGGGTTGAAACAGGTACAGGTTACTGTACGGGGGAAGGTTCGTGTGAGTCATACTCTTGCGTTGTAAATACGTTATCGTGAAAAAAATCATCTATCAAATGGAACCTGCAAAGGAGCTTCTTTACACATGTGAGTGTAAGCCTGAGTACAATCTCACGTGTTGGTGCTGTCGAGTATTTTAATTTTACCAGTGGGTCAATGAGGGAAGGGGATGATGATTTATGTAGTGATAGAATGGGTGGGTCATTCTTGAGAGCATGAAAAAGTGCGTGAGTGAGGTTGACACAGTAAATGATCGGGTGATTGTGTGATCAGGTAAATATATGACTCATGAGGAGAGAGAGGGAGTATTTACGTGAGTCATAGATTTAAGGAAGTGGGTGAGTTCATAATGGAGTGAGTACCAGTTTATTGAGTTGAACAAGGCGAGAACTAAAGCGACCAGGATGAGTCTCATTTGCAAGAGAGACCTGGATCACCCAAATTACCAAAGCTAAATAAAACACAGAGTTACAGTAATTAAAGCAAACATACTATTTTCTTCTTTCGATAAAGCATATATAAACAATAGAAAGACAACTGCTGTCTCATGAAAAATCGACGTAATGGAGCTAAGGGATGATAGAATGTGTGAGTAATGTGCGACATGGATGTCCTCTGCCCCCTACACGACTGAACATTTTCTTTGACTACGTAGTTTGAGACGATTTCCATGGATGTACCAGTAGAATTTATCTGGTATAGATATAATGGGAGGCTGATCGATGCCTGAGCCGGTCATGGTATGGCTCTCTATTGTTAAACCATATTATGAATGCGGATGATCTGGTGATTACTGCCCACTCTAAGGAGAAGTTGGAGACACTACAGCTAAACATGAAGCATGCTACTAAAATATGGGCCGTTACCATCAGCCCCACGAAAACAAATCACCTCCCTGGGTATTTTACATCATAAAAATGCTCCCTTCCTCAATTCCTCATGTATTTGGGGCACCTGAGGAGAGAGTGGAGTGGGCAGTGTGCTGATGATCAAGTCCGTTTTGGGAGCCGAGGTCTCATTTAAAATAATTCGAGCATTATATTTTCATAAACTGCTCAACAGTGTGGAAGCTACCTGGCATGTCACTCCATAAAAATCTTCATGTCTTCTCGGCCACAGTTATACCCTTCCTTATCTCTCTCGAAAGGAACATTAAGGTTAGCTTGCCCACGATCTATTCAGGGTTTAACCAGACTGGACTTTGTAAGCTCACAGATTCCTAGAATATCTGGACAAATGCCCATCTGTGGGCTCCTCCAGCAAGCGAGGCTGCGTTGATTGTGTCATGCAGTCCGTATGCAGTCACGGCATCCCCAAGCAGCTTCAATTTGGCTGGATAGATGGTGCTAAATGGGCGTGGTACGGGGTAGAGAAGAGATGGACTGATGTGGTGCAGAAGGATGTGGAGCTGATTGGACTTATTGATGACTGGTATCAGCAGTGTCATGATCGGCTTCTGTGGAGGAGGTTCATGAAAGGTGCTGCTGGGGAAGTGGAGGCAGTTGCCCTCCAGCAACAGCATAGGGCAGAGGAGCGAGGCTCAAAACAACGAGCAGAGCGCCAAACAACTGACACAAATAAAGTTGGCACAGTGGGGAGCACGGCTGTTGCATCTGCCCATCATCTTCCTAAGTCAATCCATGGCACCTGCATCTATTACATGACCTCCTGCCAGCCAGCCTTCGACACTTCACGTGGCCTCAAAATGCACCGAGCATGGCACAAGTGCTGTGGTGATGTCACCGCCACTTAGGGGTGAACGACGGTTGTTGCGTTGTTGTTGTGCGTGTGTGCACGGACGCATGTACGCCTGTGAGTCTCGTGTATGGAGAGATAAAGAGAGGCAGCCGGGCAGGGTGCTGGCCATTCACCCCGTGTGCCATTCAGAGGTTCATAGGCGCTTGCCCCAACATTCTGGTAAGGCTATACAGCGGATGATTGTCGCTGTTGTGTGTGTGTATGGACGTTCACCCCCCTCCCACCGCCCCCGTGTGTGCAGGGACTCATTACGCCCCCTCCCGACAAGCAGACCGGCATCCGGACTAAAGGTAAGTGACAATAACAGATTTTTTTTCCATTTAAGTAACTTTATGTTTTGCTCACAATACAGTGTTTATTAGAGTGTTGCATGCAAATGTACGATATTTTGTCTTATATATGACTTTGTTGATGTTCTATGGGGTATGTTTGTCTTTCTGAGTAATGTTTTAATTAGGGTGGTGTCATTTTCACAATTTCCCCAATATTTTTAAATGGCCGACTTGCGCTTCAGCAATTTTCGGAACCAATGGCTAAATCTCTTCATCTTCTTGGGCTTGGTGGTGGTGGCAGAAGTGGTGGTGGAAACGGTTGCGGTGGTGGAAGCTGTGGCAGCGGCGGTGGAAGTGGCGTCGGTGGTGGTGGCATCATTGTACATTTGAGACACGGTCCATATTAGCTCTTTCAGCTGGCTACGGAGATGCAGGTTCTCTTCTTGCAGCCTCTTTTCCCCATGCCACATGTCCTCGTGACGCACCAGCTTCCCGCGCAGCCTAAACTGTTCCTGCCCTCTCTGCGGATTCAGGAAGTTCAACTTCCTCAGGTGGGCGTGCAGCGACCTCCGGAGATCTTCGTTTTCACAGCGCAGCGACATTTGCCGCTGTGCTGCATTGCAGTCTCGGAGAAAATCCGCATGCAGAGACTTGCTCTCCCTGCAAGGCACTCTCGTGGGCTCCAGCTCCACTCCCTCACCCCCTCTCCATCACCCGGCACTCACCGCCTGTCCGTGACCACCTCTCCCGTGACTACAACCACAAACACCACCACCACCTCTCCCGTGCCTACAACCACAAACACCACCACCACCTCTCCCGTGCCTACAACCACAAACACCACCACCACCTCTCCCGTGCCTACAACCACAAACACCACCACCACCTCTCCCGTGCCTACAACCACAAACACCACCACCACCTCTCCCGTGCCTACAACCACAAACACCACCACCTCCTGCTGCTGCTGTCGCGGTCTCCGCGTGGCGCCGCGGGCCCAGGGGGAGGCCTCGCGGCCCAAGAGCGGCGCCACGGCGCCCCCCCTCCCGATCCTGGCCCCTCCCCCTCGTCCCTCCTGGCCCCTCGTCCCTCCTGGCCCCTCCCCCTCGTTCCTCCTGGCCCCTCGTCCCTCCTGGCCCCTCCCCCTCGTTCCACCTGGCCCCTCCCCCTCGTTCCTCCTGGCCCCTCGTCCCTGCTGGCCCCTCCCCCTCGTCCCTCCTCCTCCCGCTCGCGACGTGGAGTGATCTCGCCCCCCCACCGCCCATTGCAAGAATCGCGGGAAGCGGTCGCGGGGCCGACGCGCGCCGCCTCTCGTGATTAGCTCGCTTCGCGTCACGTGGGGAAGGCGGAAGAGGAGTATGGGGGAGGAGCTGCGCGGTTAGGGGCGGGGCCGTGGAGTCACGTGGTTGGCAATGATTGACAATAAGTGGGCAGGGATGGCTGTTACGTCAAAGCGTACGTCACATCCGGTAATGAAGTTATATAAATAACGCCCCTTCGTGACGTGCCTCACACTTGCTTCTGTCCCGCGTGCCGTCAACAAGAGCTGAGCATGGCGCTGCTGATCGTTGGCGTTCTGCTCTTGGCCCTGCTTGGGATGGAGATCTTCATTTATCTTCGTTTTACGCTTTCCATCTCAGACTTTCACCGCGAGACCACGACGCTGCAAACGGAGAGGATGGGCCAGCAGAATGTGGAGCTCTATCAGAGGAACAAGACGCCCCATCTGAAGCTACAGTATCAGCAGGAGGAGTTGATGGATAACCGAGAGACTCTCCAGAGAGAGAACAGGGGCCTGGTTCAACAGCTTAAAGAGCGCCAGTTAGAGCTGGAGTCCACGAGAGTGCCTGGCTGCGAGCGTGCGTCTCTCCGTGCGGATTTTCTCCGAGACTGCAATGCAGCACAGCGGCAAATGTCGCTGCGCTGTAAAAAGGAAGGTCTCCGTAGGTCGCTGCGCATCCACCTGAGGGAGTTGAACTTCCTGAATCCACAGAGAGGGCAGGAGCAGTTTAGGCTGCGCGGGAAGCTGGCGCGTCACGAGGAAAAGTGGCACGGCGAAGTGCAGATACGCAAAGAGTGCCGGCATCTCAGTAGACAGCTGAAAGAGCTGAAATGCGCCATTTCTCAAATTTACAAAGATGCCACCACCACCAACGCCACTGCCACCGCCGCTGCCACAGCTGCCACCACCGCCACCAAGCCCAAGAAATGAAGAGATGTATTAATTGGGTCCGAAAATGGCTGAAACGCAAGTCGACCATTTAAAAACATTGGGGCGATTTAGAAAATGACACCGCCCCAATTAAAACATTATTCACAAAGACAAACGTTCCCCGTATAGATTCAAGAGACTATTGGGGCAAGTGCTATTAGCAAGGAGCAGCACCTAAGAAGGCCTCCACAATACAATCACAAGCACAAACACAAAGGTCCCCCATGTAGCCTCAACACACTGTTGGGGAAAGTGTTGTACAATATATATTTATCTATGTTTAACTTATTTTGCATCACATGTAGTCAACCATACCAATGGGAGATGTTGTTAATGAATAGTACAACTTTTGGATTCCATTACAGAGAATCGTTAGTGAGTCGAACAGTTCATAAGTCTGAATAAAATAGTGTACTGTATTTAAATTCACATACTGGAAGTGTTGTAAAATGTATTACGGTTTAACAAAAATTTTGAAGCATTGTTAAAGTCATAACACGGAATATTATACATTTGCAAATAATACTGTAATAAATACTGTATGGTAAACAAAAAATAAAGTTACGTAAATAGGACAAAAAATATGTTTTTTATGTCACTTACCTTGAGTCTGGATGTGGGACCGTTTGTCGGGAGGGGGCATAATGAGTCCCCATAACTGCACACGGGAGGGTTGGGGGTGAACGCCCGCAAGCACACACACACAACAGCGACAGTCATCCCCCGAATAGCCTAACCAGAATGTTGGGGCAAGTGCTTGTTAGCCAGCAACGCCTATGAAGGCTGGAATGTCGCACGAGGGGGTGCGTGGACAGCACCACGCCCGGCTGCCTTTGTCTCGCCAGTGGTGATATTTACACACCACACCAGGCACTTATTTGAGGCTGAGTCGATCGACGGAAAGCCCAGCAACCATTAATATAATCGTTAAAGGTGTTGGTCGTGAGTGGGAATCGAACTGGGATCGGTGGGATGGTAGACAGTTTTCACCATTGCACTATCTCTCCCCACACACACACTCACAGGGGTATATCCGTCCGTGCACACACGCACAACAAGAAGACAATAATCGCCGTTTGCCCCTAAGTGGCAGTGACATCACCACAGCGCTTTTGTGCGGTGCTTGGTGCATTTTGAGGTCACTTGAAGTGTCGAAGGATGGCTGGCAGGAAGTCATGAATAGACACAGGTACCATGGGTTGACTTAAGGTGATGACGGGCAGATGCAAAAGCCGTGCTCCCCACTGTGCCAAATTTCAGTGTTTCAGTCGTATAGCGCTCTGCTCATTGTTATGAGTGTCGCTCCGCTGCCCTACGCTATTGCTGGAGGGCAACTGCCTCCACCTCACCAGTAGAGTCTTTCATGAACCTCCTCCACATAGGCCTATCGCGACACTGCTGCTACCAATCATCAGCAAGTTCAATCAGCTCCACATCCTTCTGTACCACATCAGTCCATCTCTTCTGTAGCCCATGCCGCGCCTGTTTAGCATGATCTATCCGCCCAAATTGAAGCTGCTTGGGGATGCGGTGACAGTGCATATAGACTTCATGACCCAGCCAATGGAGCCTGACTTGCCGGAAGAGCCCACTGATGAGCCTTTGTCCAGATATTTCAGGAAATTTTGGCCTCCTCACAAAGTCCAGTCTGGTTAAACCCTGGATAGATCGTAGGCAGGCTAGACCAAATGTTTCAAACCATTGCAGATAATCCTATAGAGAGAAATAAGGGAAGGCATAACTGTGGTCCAGAAGACATGAAGGTTTGTATGGAGTAACAGATCAGGTAGCTTCCATACAATGTTACGCAGCTGATGAAAATATAATGCCACTCGAATGAATCGAAGTGAGACCTCGGCTCCCAAAACAGAGTTGGTCATGAGCACACTGCCCAAGTACGGAAATATCAACACTCTCTCCACAACTGCCTCAAAATACATGGGGAATTGAGGGAGGGGAGCATTTTGATGATGTAAAATACCCAGGGAGGTGATTTGATTTTGTGGGGCTGATGGTAACGGCCCATATTTTAGTAGCATGTTCCGTGTTTAGATGGAGTGTCTCCAACTCCTTAGAGTGGGCAGTAATCACCAGATCATCCGCATTCATAATATGGTTTAACTATAGAGAGCCATACCATGACCGGACTCGTGCATCGATCAGCCTCCCATTATATCTATACCAGATATAAATTCTACTGGTACATCCATGGAAATCGTCTCATTACTAAGTAGTCAAAGAAAATGTTAAGTCGTGTAGGGGCCAGAGGACATCCATGTCGCACATTACTCACATATTCTATCATCCCTTAACTCCATTATATCGATTTCCCATGAGACACAGCAGTTGTTTTTCTATTGTTTATATATGGTTTTCATTACTGTAACTCTGTGTTTTTATTTATCTTTTGTTATTTTGGTGATCCAGGTCTCTCTTGCAAATGAGAATCATCATAGTCTCTTTAGTTCTCGCCTGTTTTAACTAAATAAATTACTACTTACTCCATTATGAACTCACCCACTTCCCTTACTTCATGACTCACATAAATACGTCCTCTCCTTCCTCATGAGTCATATATTGACCTGATAACCCAGGCAACCACCTGATCATTCACTGTGCCAACATCACTCACGCACTATTTCACAATCTCACCAATGACCTACTCATCCCATCACTCACTACCTTACTCACCATCCGCTTCCCTCATTGACCCACTGGTAAAATGGAAATACGCAGTCTAACACTCACGTGTTTAAAGAAGCTCCTTCGCAGGTTAGATTGTCTAGATGATTTATTTCACGATAACGTATTTACAACGCAAAAGTACGACTCACATGAACCTTCCCTCGTACAGTACCCTGCATCTGTTTCCACCCATCAACACTGACATCACTATATCCTTTGCCATCTAAGAGAAAGGAAGTAGAAGACGGTTGAGTCTGCTGGAAGAATGTACCAAGGAAACTGCTGGAAGCTGCCAGGGCGAGGCTGAGTGGGTAGAAAAGGGAGAGCGAGGCCCGCAATTGGGGCGCTAGCTCGGAGACTGAAGGACGACTGCAGGTGGATGACATCGGGGCCGACTGTTGTACATGGTGGAAACCATTATGAAAGATTGTTCGAGATGAATGTAGTGGAAAACACTGGGGCTGCAGATAGTCATACCCTTGTGAAGCGTGTGAGTTGCACTCTCTTCTCAAAAATGGAACCTGCAAAGAAGCTTCTGGTGGCAGTGGTGGGATACAGTCTACAAGTTCAAGAAGGAAGACCCGCCGAAGAGCTCCTGCAGAGAACGAGTTATCAACCCTAAGCGCTCCAGGTTTTTCAGACTCGGCAAATGGCAGGAGTGAGAGCCGGACCCCGCTGGCAGCCAAGTTCCCGATGGAAGTGGATGCTCCGCCAAAGACCCAAGAACCAGCATCGCCGAACAAAGAAAACTGGCGGCAGCTGTTGGACAGGTTGGACCACCTTACCTCAGTGGTGGATCGACTGATAATTTCGATGGTGAAGAAAAGAGAAGAGGAAGGAACAGGTAGTGCGCGGCTGAAGCCAGATCCATCTCCACCATGGACTGCAATGGCGAGGAGAAAGCGCCATAGGGCAGCAGCCATCGCTTCCCCCCGTCGAGCAGCAGGCGGGAACCAATCAAATGACTCAACCACAACTAGAAGCTGTTCAAACAGACCTTGACCACCATGCATAAAAATACGGGAGGCGATTGTATTCCATTCATCAAAATATTTGAAGCAGCTGTCAGAGTCAGCCGATTGATTGACGATGAAGTGCTATGACTGCTGCCTACGGTGTTGGATGACAGAGCACTATTGGCCTTCTTTATGATCCCGGAAAATCAACCTGCCACAACCCAACAAGGTTGTCAAGGGATGGCCGATGTTTTCTGTCCTGCGTCCAGCGCAAGGCAGCAATTTTCATCCTGGAGAAGAGGAGATAGCGAGCCACTGATGGCTTATAGAAGTACCTTGCATGCGGTTGCAGATGTGGCATTTCCAAGGATGGACATGACAACCTGAGACGTGCTAGTGGCGGAGCGGCTACAAACTCTCCTCTATCAAAGTGGCATTACATTGCCGATTTTGCCAGAGAGTGAGCAAACTTCAATGTAGTTTGCTAAATGCCTCTGGGCACACACAGATCCCAGGGCACCATGTGAAGTAGCAGCCCATGAGACAAGGGTGATGGAGAATGGAGGAGCAGGAGGACCAATGGAGCCAACAGGGACAGCAACAACAGGGACCGCCGCAATGCCCAGCATGGAGGGTGATCTGCAGGCGACCTTGGAAGAGATGGCTGTGGCCATCCAGGGGTTCAACGATTCAAGGTGTCAACTACAGCATCAGCGACCATGGCACAACCACGGAGGAATTCAGGACCATGCGGTGATGTACTGCTACCACTGCGGGAGGTCGGGCCACATCGCGAGAGGTTGCCGAGGGGAAGTCATCCCGAGACAACCAAGAAACACCCAGGCGTGTCGCCTGTACACCCAGCCAGATCACACGTGCACCTCATTTTCAAAACCCTCATCACCAACATCACTAGCACACCACTCTCGGGCTAAGTTGGAAAAGTTAGTGAGATCGGTCGTAGCAGCAGCGACAGGAGCAGCATGGTGTAAACCGACCCTCCCTGACTCGCCGAGACAGGTGATGTCAATAAACAGCAACGATAGAAAATGATGTACCACCCGCAGATCATGATCTTGGGCTGATAAGGACCGAATGAATCCGATTGCAGAAAATAGGATGAAATTATACAGTCATTGGCTGCACAGGCAGCTGAATGTGCTCAAACTGGTCAAAAGGGGGAGCCATTCATCCCATGGCGAGGACTCCTGATGAGGTGGGACATGAAGATGCAGTGTTGTTGCCTAGTGGTGCAAAAACCCTTGCAAAAACAGTTGCTACTAGAAGTGCACGCCAAACAACAAATGCACTTGGGCCACCCTAACACATTGCTCACACTGCAGGCTCGATATTTTTGGCCAGTGATGTCAAAAGATGTACGCGAGCGGATAATCATTGTCAGGAGTGTGCAAAAAGGAAACCTGCTCCCCATCCTATACATCCTCCACTGCAGTCGATCGCAGTGGTGAGGGTAAATGAACTAGTAGCGTTGGATATCCTGGGTGCATTTCCTAAAACTGCAAGGATAAAATAAATATTTGCTCGAGGGGATGGAGTATTGCACACACTGGCTCGTTGCACGGCCGATACATGACCAAACGGCTGCAATAATAGCAGAAGCCTTTCTCCATGGCTATGTATTGGACAAGGGCCTCACTGAGAAACGTCTAACAGGCCAGGGTCAGAAGTTTTCTACTAACCTGTTGCGAGAGGTTTGTAATATCGTGGGCACTAAGAAAATTCGAACACCACCGTACCACCTGCAGTGTGATGGACAAGTAGATAGGCTTAACCGCACGCTGTCCGCAATGTTGTGCCATGTTGTAAATGGTGATCAGCTGGACTGAGACTTGCACATCCCAGGGGTCCTGGGGGCATATTGTAGAGTGCCACATGCATCGGCCGGGCTCTTCCCCTTATTTTTGATTTATGGGAGAGACCCTGAGCCACCTATTGAGGACCAACTGGTGGCTTTCCCTGCTAAAGTTGTGTCGTCGCCAGCCTCCCTCAGACTGCCACTACAAAAGCTCTGTGAAGCTCGTGAAGCCGCGATAGCGAAGTCAGACAGATCGCAAATAGCAAACAAACGGTTGCGGAAAAGAACGGAGACGCCTGTACCCTTTGAACAGGGTGATCGGGCCTGGTTACACTGTCCTGAGGTCCGGGTTAGCACATCCGCCAAACTACACCATCCTTGGCAAAGCCCAGTGAAATTGTTAAAATCCTCTGCCCGCAAAGAGTTCGCATCCAAATGGGATGCCAGAGATGGGTGGTTAATCCGAGTCGCCCTAAACCATATAGAGAACTGACGTCACAAGGGATCGTTCAGGCTCACAATGCCGTGTCCAGGGGCGTCGTGACGAATGCCAGGGAGGGGAGCATCCTCCTCACAGAAATTCTGCCCTCGCACTCTCCTCTCAGGATCGACCAGAATGAAGATGGCCACGATGAGGGAGGCCGACGGACTAATTTAGAGAGGTGCCGAGAAGGAGTGTCACCGGGTCGAATGTGCTGCTCGACCACACCTACAGTACATATTGATGGCTTGTTGTAAATGTAGGGCTAATGATGTTGCGTATTGTTTGCCTAAGAATGTACACCTTCAATAGGGCAGCCCACGTAAGAGTTTGGTGATGATACTGAATGGTCAAGTTGGGTTGTAATGCCTTCCCCCCTTGATTCAAGCGCCTATGTTATGCATTAACCCAAAGGTTAAATGTTTTGTACTCCATGCCCACATCACTGAATCCCGTGTGCGATCCCATTGATTCCCACATAGAGTTCCCTATTACTGGTAGGAACGAAGTTGTAAACTGAGTGTACCAGCCTGCAATAGATGAGTGTACCAGCTTGCAATAGATTAATGCGTCCGTCCGTCCCCTTTCAATACTTTAATGAAGTGAAATCTCGTGCTATTGGGGTGTAAAAATAAAATTGCGCAAGATTCCAATGTTCCTACCAGCCCACCCTGCAGGGACCTGTTAAATTAGAGTTTTAGCCGGGACAGATATTTTTATGGGCAGAAGAGGGTGATGTAGGGTACTGTACATGGCAAAAGTTATAGTGGTGTCAGTGGAGATGGGTGGAAACAGGTGCATGGTACCATACGAGGGAAGGTTCGAGGTAGAAGACGGTAAAGTTTGCTGGAATAATCTTAAATTAAAGCTTTCATGAATGCAGGGATTCATACTCTTTGGTGGAGACGATAGCACAGAGTGGTGTACCTTCTTTATGATTCTGATATTTCCATCCTACCTGCCTATGTCAGCTGTTATTTCCGACTCTTTGTGTCTCTCTCTATGCCTCTCTCTTAGATCTCTCATGCTTACATGTCCTTTGGATTGCACTCTCATGCCTTTGGATTCCACCACTCTTCGATATTACTTTAACATGCTAATCTCTCACATTAACATGGCCACTTTGATGCCCTCTATGAGGAGGCCGCTCTCCGTTCTTACATTTACATGCTAATTTCTCACATTAACATCACTGGCCCCGCCCACTTATTTATGGCCCTTGGGCTACACCCATTTCAAACTCTTTTAAACATTCTGCCTCAACAGCAGATCATGCTTTGCCATCTCATGACGGACGCTTGTGTTGCACCCAAAACGTCGTGATTTATTTTATTTTATACCTACGTGACTTTACTGAAAGAACCAAAGAGTATGGAAGATACCAAGTCAGCTTCATCCCCATGGTGGTGTTTAGGCGAAAGTTTATCTATGAGTATATATAGGCTGGCTAACAGGTATGAAGTTACTCCTTTGGTGGTAATATACAACAAAAACAATAATAAATGTATAACCATTGTCATGGGTGAAGTCTTCCCATACTGGATCAGTCATGGAGATTGTTTCACCATACGCCATCATGCTTCTCAACGTGGGTTGATAACGAAAAGGCTCATGGCCAGTTTGTTTGATGTTAACTATAACCGAGAATCAAACTCAAGTGGACTGATTCATAGTGCAATGCACAAACCATTGTGACACCGTTCCACTCGTATGTACAAGTTAACAGGGAAATTAAAAAAACTATGCCATGTTTTTTGTTTACTGTCAATAAAATGAGAAATTAACATTGCCACGTTGGTCAACCCGTCGTCTGAAAATTACGAGATGTACAAGTCAAAAGTCTTAGGTATAATGCAGACAAGGGTTTTGGTAGTTGGACGATTTCAGAATGGGTTGCAGGTGACAATCCTAATCAAATGCCATTTTCAAGATCGTGTGCATAGGTCTGTTGTAGACAAAAACAACGGCCTGCTGATAAAGCATGTCCTGCATTCTTACATGTGTAAAGAAGCTCCTTCGCAGGTTTCATTTTCTAGATGATTTATTCCCGACGATAACATATTTACAAGGTGAGAGTACGACTCACACGTTGCACAAGGCTATGACTATCTGCAGTCCCGGTGGTTTCTAATAGAGTAGATTAATCTCGAACAGTCTTTCTTGATGGTTTCCACCATGTTGATTTCCAACAGTCGGCCCCGATGTCGTCCACCTGCAGTTGTTCTTCAGTCCCCAAGGCATCACCCCATATACCCGCACGGCCACGCCCTGGTAACTTCCAGCAGTTTTCCCCGGTAGATTCTCTCAGCAGACTCTATTGTCTTCTACTTCACTTCTCTTGGATGGCAAAGTTTATAGTGGGGGCAGTGGAGATGGGTTGAAACAGGTACAGGTTACTGTACGGGGGAAGGTTCGTGTGAGTCATACTCTTGCGTTGTAAATACGTTATCGTGAAAAAAATCATCTATCAAATGGAACCTGCAAAGGAGCTTCTTTACACATGTGAGTGTAAGCCTGAGTACAATCTCACGTGTTGGTGCTGTCGAGTATTTTAATTTTACCAGTGGGTCAATGAGGGAAGGGGATGATGATTTATGTAGTGATAGAATGGGTGGGTCATTCTTGAGAGCATGAAAAAGTGCGTGAGTGAGGTTGACACAGTAAATGATCGGGTGATTGTGTGATCAGGTAAATATATGACTCATGAGGAGAGAGAGGGAGTATTTACGTGAGTCATAGATTTAAGGAAGTGGGTGAGTTCATAATGGAGTGAGTACCAGTTTATTGAGTTGAACAAGGCGAGAACTAAAGCGACCAGGATGAGTCTCATTTGCAAGAGAGACCTGGATCACCCAAATTACCAAAGCTAAATAAAACACAGAGTTACAGTAATTAAAGCAAACATACTATTTTCTTCTTTCGATAAAGCATATATAAACAATAGAAAGACAACTGCTGTCTCATGAAAAATCGACGTAATGGAGCTAAGGGATGATAGAATGTGTGAGTAATGTGCGACATGGATGTCCTCTGCCCCCTACACGACTGAACATTTTCTTTGACTACGTAGTTTGAGACGATTTCCATGGATGTACCAGTAGAATTTATCTGGTATAGATATAATGGGAGGCTGATCGATGCCTGAGCCGGTCATGGTATGGCTCTCTATTGTTAAACCATATTATGAATGCGGATGATCTGGTGATTACTGCCCACTCTAAGGAGAAGTTGGAGACACTACAGCTAAACATGAAGCATGCTACTAAAATATGGGCCGTTACCATCAGCCCCACGAAAACAAATCACCTCCCTGGGTATTTTACATCATAAAAATGCTCCCTTCCTCAATTCCTCATGTATTTGGGGCACCTGAGGAGAGAGTGGAGTGGGCAGTGTGCTGATGATCAAGTCCGTTTTGGGAGCCGAGGTCTCATTTAAAATAATTCGAGCATTATATTTTCATAAACTGCTCAACAGTGTGGAAGCTACCTGGCATGTCACTCCATAAAAATCTTCATGTCTTCTCGGCCACAGTTATACCCTTCCTTATCTCTCTCGAAAGGAACATTAAGGTTAGCTTGCCCACGATCTATTCAGGGTTTAACCAGACTGGACTTTGTAAGCTCACAGATTCCTAGAATATCTGGACAAATGCCCATCTGTGGGCTCCTCCAGCAAGCGAGGCTGCGTTGATTGTGTCATGCAGTCCGTATGCAGTCACGGCATCCCCAAGCAGCTTCAATTTGGCTGGATAGATGGTGCTAAATGGGCGTGGTACGGGGTAGAGAAGAGATGGACTGATGTGGTGCAGAAGGATGTGGAGCTGATTGGACTTATTGATGACTGGTATCAGCAGTGTCATGATCGGCTTCTGTGGAGGAGGTTCATGAAAGGTGCTGCTGGGGAAGTGGAGGCAGTTGCCCTCCAGCAACAGCATAGGGCAGAGGAGCGAGGCTCAAAACAACGAGCAGAGCGCCAAACAACTGACACAAATAAAGTTGGCACAGTGGGGAGCACGGCTGTTGCATCTGCCCATCATCTTCCTAAGTCAATCCATGGCACCTGCATCTATTACATGACCTCCTGCCAGCCAGCCTTCGACACTTCACGTGGCCTCAAAATGCACCGAGCATGGCACAAGTGCTGTGGTGATGTCACCGCCACTTAGGGGTGAACGACGGTTGTTGCGTTGTTGTTGTGCGTGTGTGCACGGACGCATGTACGCCTGTGAGTCTCGTGTATGGAGAGATAAAGAGAGGCAGCCGGGCAGGGTGCTGGCCATTCACCCCGTGTGCCATTCAGAGCTTCATAGGCGCTTGCCCCAACATTCTGGTAAGGCTATACAGCGGATGATTGTCGCTGTTGTGTGTGTGTATGGACGTTCACCCCCCTCCCACCGCCCCCGTGTGTGCAGGGACTCATTACGCCCCCTCCCGACAAGCAGACCGGCATCCGGACTAAAGGTAAGTGACAATAACAGATTTTTTTTCCATTTAAGTAACTTTATGTTTTGCTCACAATACAGTGTTTATTAGAGTGTTGCATGCAAATGTACGATATTTTGTCTTATATATGACTTTGTTGATGTTCTATGGGGTATGTTTGTCTTTCTGAGTAATGTTTTAATTAGGGTGGTGTCATTTTCACAATTTCCCCAATATTTTTAAATGGCCGACTTGCGCTTCAGCAATTTTCGGAACCAATGGCTAAATCTCTTCATCTTCTTGGGCTTGGTGGTGGTGGCAGAAGTGGTGGTGGAAACGGTTGCGGTGGTGGAAGCTGTGGCAGCGGCGGTGGAAGTGGCGTCGGTGGTGGTGGCATCATTGTACATTTGAGACACGGTCCATATTAGCTCTTTCAGCTGGCTACGGAGATGCAGGTTCTCTTCTTGCAGCCTCTTTTCCCCATGCCACATGTCCTCGTGACGCACCAGCTTCCCGCGCAGCCTAAACTGTTCCTGCCCTCTCTGCGGATTCAGGAAGTTCAACTTCCTCAGGTGGGCGTGCAGCGACCTCCGGAGATCTTCGTTTTCACAGCGCAGCGACATTTGCCGCTGTGCTGCATTGCAGTCTCGGAGAAAATCCGCATGCAGAGACTTGCTCTCCCTGCAAGGCACTCTCGTGGGCTCCAGCTCCAACTGGCGCTCTTTAAGCTGTTGAACCAGGCTCCTGATCTCTCTCTGGAGAGTCTCTCGGTTCTCCATGAACTCCTCCAGCTGATGCTGTAGCTCCAGACGGAGCATCTTGCTCTTCTGACAGAGCTCCACATTCTGCAGGCCCATCCTCTCCGTAGACAGCGTCGTGGTCTCATGGTCAAAGTCTGAAATGGAAAGCGTAAAAAGAAGATATATGAAGATCCCCATCCCAAGCATGGCCAAGACCAGAACGCCAACGATCAGCAGCACCATGCTCAGTTCGAGTTGACGGCACGCGGGACAGAAGCAAGTGTGAGACACGTCACGAAGGGGCGTGTTATTTATCGTGACGTCATTACCGGATGTGACGTACACTATGACGTAACAGCCATCTCTGCCCACTTATTGTCAATCATTGCCCACCACGTGACTCCACGGCCCTGCCCCTAACCACGCAGCTCCTCCCCCATACTCTTCTTCCGCCTTCCCCACGTGACGCGAAGCGAGCCAATCACGCGAGAGGCGGCGCGCGGTCGGCCCCGCGTCCGCTTCCCGCCATTCTTGCAATGGGCGGCGGGGCCGCTCAGGGTGGGGCGCGGGGCGCGGGGGCGAGTTCACTCCACGTCGCGAGTCGGGAGGAGGGACGAGGGGGAGGGGCCAGGAGGGACGAGGGGGAGGGGCCAGGAGGGACGAGGGGGAGGGGCCAGGAGCGGGAGGGGGGGGGAGCTGAGAGCTGCGAAAGTTTGGGGTACCACTACTTGAAAAATATACTGTACCACAGAAATGAGTTTATGTTTAGTTCGATTTAGAACATCTTTCCAATGGTTGCTTAATTTGAAACCAACTTCTCGGTTGAAATTGTGTCTGTGTTTGTAGATCTGAATTGCCTCGTGAACAAATCTCTGATAAAAACCCGTGGGTTTGCAAAGAACCTTGGTATCGGAGAAAATTATATCGTGATCACCCACATGGTTGTAACAGTGATCAGCAAAGAATTCGTTTTGCTGTGTTTCAAATCTGATTTGTGCTCGCGAATTCGGTCAGAGACATGTCGCTTTGTCTCCCCGATATAGCAATCACCGCAGGTACAACTCAATTTGTAAACCCCGGGGTACTGTAAGTCAGGAATGCCATCCTTCACGGATGGGATCAGATCACGAATTTTGTGTACTGTATTGAACCGGACCTGGATCTTGTGTTTGTTTAGAATTTTTGAAATCTTTTTAGTAACGCCTGCTATATATGGTAGTGTGATGGTTTTGGCCGGAGTATCAAGTGGTTGTTTCTGTATGGAGGGAGAAACAGCTTGGCGGATGGTACGGTCAGAGTAACCATTCCTTTTGAGGGCCAGGTGTACATGTTTTAATTCACTGGTCAGGTGGTGTTGGTCCGAAATGCAATGAGCCCTATGGTATGAAGTTTTGATGAGATAATTCTTTTGGGCTGGGTGGTGGTGGGAATCAGGTTTCAAGTAGGAATCTGTGTGGGTGGGTTTCCTGTAGACAGAATGCCCCAATGAGCCATCAGGTCTCCTCTCAAAAAGAACATCTAAGAATGGTAGCTTAAATTTCGATTTAAAGTTTTCGTGACTGCAAGGATTCATCTTCTTTGGTTTTTTCGGTAAAGTCACGTAGAATGAGAATAAAATAATAAATTGATAAAATAAAATAACACAATAATATTCTCACGACGTTTCGGCCACAACACAAGCGGCCTTCATCAGGTGAAGGGGACGAGACTGTCTGGAGGACAGCGCTGGAGTGAGAAAGCCACGCTGAGATCACGACCTTTAAGCTGTGTGAGAAGAAACAAAGCGCCTGACAAAGGAATTAGCATTTAATTTAGCATTGAAATGGCTGAGTGATTAGCTTGTGACTGGTCACAGAAAAGGCTATATTAAAGTTAAAGCATACACATCCGCAAAGGCACCCCTTGACAAAGGAATTAGCATAGAATTTAGCATTGAAATAGCTAAGTTAAAGTATACACATCCGCAGAGGCACTCCTTGACAAAGGAATTAGCATAGAATTTAGCATTGAAATAGCTGAATGATTAGCTTGTAACTGGTCACAGAAATAGCTATGTTAAAGTCAGAGCATATACATTCACCGAGGCACCTAGTACAAATCAAACAGGAGAATTTAGCATTGAACTAGGCGAATTTAGCATTGAAATAACTGAGTGATTAGCTTGTGACTGGTCACAGAAATGGCTGTTGAAGTTAAGGCCTACACATCTGAGCTATTCACTGTAACTGGGTATACAATACAATATATAATGAATACTATATCATGAACCAAAAAAAATACTAAAATATAAATTACCTCAATGTTATCAATAAACTCTATATTCTCCAATCAGCTAAGCTACCAACAATAAGTCGTTATATATCACAATGCTATATGGCGAAAAATGGGTGGATTCTTACCCTCAACTGGTATGGTTTACAACATGGAGTATAACAGCGCCTCGCAGCTGTCTCTCTCCCCCTCCTCTGTTCCGACCATCGATGAACTCGTCCGTCTGAACGGGACCCGTAGCTATCCGTGGTGCTAAAGTTGAGGGTAAGAATCCACCCATTTTTCGCCATATAGCATTGTGATATATAACGACTTATTGTTGGTAGCTTAGCTGATTGGAGAATATAGAGTTTATTGATAACATTGAGGTAATTTAAATTTTTGTGTTTTTTATTGGTTCAGTATATAGTGTTCATTATATATTGTATACCCAGTTACTGTGAATAGCTCAGATGTGTAGGCCTTAACTTCAACATAGCCATTTCTGTGACCAGTCACAAGCTAATCACTCAGTTATATCAATGCTAAATTCGCCTAGTTATTTCAATGCTAAATTCTCCTGTTTGATTTGTACTAGGTGACTCGGTGAATGTATATGCTCTGACTTTAACATAGCTATTTCTGTGACCAGTTACAAGCTAATCACTCAGCTATTTCAATGCTAAATTCTACGCTAATTCCTTTGTCAAGGGGTGCCTTTGCGGATGTGTATGCTTTAACTTTAACATAGCCTTTTCTGTGACCAGTCACAAGCTAATCACTCAGCCATTTCAATGCTAAATTATATGTTAATTCCTTTGTCAAGGCGCTTTGTTTCTTCTCACACAGCTTAAAGATCGCGATCTCAGCGTGGCTTTCTCACTCCAGCGCTGTCCTCCAGACAGTCTCGTCCCCTTCACCTGATGAAGGCCGCTTGTATTGTGGCCGAAACGTCGTGAGAATATTATTGTGTTATTTTATTTTATCAATTTATTATTTTATTCTCATTCTACGTGACTTTACCGAAAGAACCAAAGAAAATGGTAGCTTACCATCTTTCTCCACTTCCATGGTCTTGTTCTTCTGACAGAGCTCCACATTCTGCAGGCCCATCCTCTCCGTTTGCAGCGTCGTGGTCTCGCGGTAAAAGTATGAGATGGAAAGCTTAAAACGAAGATAAATGAAGATCTCCATCCCAAGCATGGCCAACAGCGGAACGCCAACGGTCAACAGCGCCATGCTGAGCTCGTGTTGACGGCACGCGGGACGGAAGGAAGTGTGAAGCACGTCACGAAGGGGCGTGTCCTATATCACCGGATGTGACGTACAGCCATCCCTGCCCACTTATTGGCAATCATTGCCCACCACGTGACTCCACGGCCCCGCCCCTTACCGCGCAGCTCCTCCCCCATACTCTTCTTCCGCCTTCCCCACGTGACGCGAAGCGAGCCAATCACGCGAGAGGCGGCGCGCGGTAGGCCCCGCGACCGCTTCCCGCCATTCTTGTAATGGGCAGCGGGGCCGCGCAGGGGGGGCGGTGGGGGCGGGGGGGGCGGGGCTGAGTTCACTCCACGTCGCGAACGGGAGGAGGATTGACGAGGGGGAGGGGCCAGGAGGGGGAGGGGCCAGGAAGGACGAGGGGGAGGGGCCAGGAGGGACGAGGGGGAGGGGCCAGGAGCGGGAGGGGGGGAGCCGTGGCGCCGCTCTTGGGCCGCGAGGCCTCCCCCTGGACCCGCGGCGCCACGCGGAGACCGCGACAGCAGCAGCAGGAGGTGGTGGTGGTGGTGTTTGTGGTTGTAGGCACGGGAGAGGTGGTGGTGGTGTTTGTGGTTGTAGGCACGGGAGAGGTGGTGGTGTTTGTGTTTGTAGGCACGGGAGAGGTGGTGGTGTTTGTGTTTGTAGGCACGGGAGAGGTGGTGGTGGTGTTTGTGTTTGTAGGCACGGGAGAGGTGGTGGTGGTGTTTGTGGTTGTAGGCACGGGAGAGGTGGTGGTGGTGTTTGTGGTTGTAGGCACGGGAGAGGTGGTCACGGACAGGCGGTGAGTGCCGGGTGATGGAGGGGGGGGGATTGCAGGGTGAGTGAGTTAATGAGGAGAATTAATAGGTGAGGAGGGTGAGTGAGTTGAAGGGTGAGGTGACTGAGTGGGTGAGTGGTGAGTTCACGACAGGGAGATTGGGGCTGAGTGAGTGAACGCAGCGCACGGTAAAGATCCCCTGAGAGCATTCGCAAGAGTTGGACATTGAGTGCCGCTGTCAGGGTCCACACGCAAATTACTCACTTGGCATGATATACAAATTAACCATTGTAAACGATAACTTTAAAAAAGTCCGCTATTTGTCAGAGCTAATGCGATGTGCGTTTTGCATATTTGTAGCACGTTATAACCATCGTCAACATCGTCATTTAGAGTAACCATTAGTCCATACGTGTCACTTGCTAATAGTCCCCGGGTCAATCACAACTTTGCCGTGCGTGCAGGCTTTGTCTCTGGCTGCTCGCTAGGGCTGCGATGCCTTTCCATGCCACAAGATGACGTTCATTGCTCCTTCCACACCGCGACAATATTTACTGCAGTGTTCTATAACGCGGCAGTTGCGTTGCTGAATAACACCGCGTTGTGTAAACTCCCTCGTTACAATGACTAATACAGGGTAAAGCACAGTCCGTGATAACAGCGTGAGATGCGTGTGTCGGCTGAACAAAGACTGAGGCGCGTGGGGAGCATCAGGAAGCATCCAGCAGCATCCCAATGTCTCGTGTGACGCTGTGCCCAGGCAGCCGTACAACCGCACATTCCTACTCGCGCGACGTGGTTCTGTTGACTCAATCGCGTTATATCCATTTAGCATCCGCGTTATAAAACGTGTTCCCTATTACATCCATCGTGCCATATCCAAATGGCGTTATGAAAACACGCGTTGAGGCAGAACGAACTCTATAAACTATTTTTATTTTACCAGGTGAGACCCACTGAGCTATGTGGCTGTTTTCCAGAAGCGACCTGTCCACAAATGATAGATCAGCTAAATGGCTAATCACATAGAAATGTGTAGCACCAGCCACAAATACTCTAGAGTCTAGACATGGGATCCCCTTTGACAGGGTCAGTGTCTCCTTAGATTCTCTCACTCCGCCTATTGTCATGCGGCGTGTGCAGCTGCGTCGTGACACTTGGTAGAGTGCTGTCTTTGAGGCAGAGAACTTTAAAACCGTGTGCAGTGGTTAATTTGCTTAACAGCTTTACACCGAACTCCTTGCTTGTGGTAAAACATGTTTGCGACTTTGCTGATCGAGAACTATGCAGATTTAGATTTATAGTAACATGTACTTGGTGTGAGATGAACTTCCAAACAATTTCCTTTGCTCAACATCTTGGAATTAATGTCTTTTTAAATGGTCAGCTTAAGTGATTCCGTGATGTTTATGTAACTTGACCATTAAGATTATCTATGGAGCACAATTATTTCAGGATTATTTTTCATAAGTAAACTTTAAACTGAACCCATATGTGATATTATATTGCCTGATTATTTTAATTTTTAATGTAGTCTACATGCTCTTCTGGGGATATTACCCCACATTTACCATTCATTGATGTTCCCTTTGACATTGGTAATTGACATTGTCACACCATAGTAATTCATGGGCAATTATGTAATTCTCTCTGTGTCTATCTCTCTCTGCATCTGTCTGTGTGGGTGTCTCTCTCTGCCGGTGTGTTTTTCTCTATATGCGTCTCTCGTGTGTCTCTTTGTGTGTGCCTCTCTCTGTGTGGATGTCTCTCGGTGTCTGTGTCTCTCTTTCCTTTTCCACGATGTGGTGTTGTATTTACATGCAAATTCTACCTCTAGCCCCGCCCACTTACCCTTGGGCTGAGCTTATCTCAAGCCAATATAACTTTGTGTTTCAGCAGCTTTCTCGCTATATTTTTTCACCTGATGATGGTTGCTTGTGTTGCGATCGAAACGTCGTGATCTATTATTTTTTTCTACCTACGTGACTTTACCTAAAGAACCAAAGAGTATTGTGATTTTGATAGTGATCGTTGTGGTGGAGGTGGTGATATTGATGGTGGTGTTAACGATAGCGGTGATTTTGGTGGTTGTAATGGTGGTATTGATGGTGGTAATGGTGGTTGACTATTACCCCTCTCGTGTCCTTACTTCCACAACCAGGTTTAAGAATCTGCTGGTGTCTGTGCTGGAGGTGGACGTCGGATATCTGTGCGGTCTGGAGCGGTGGACAATAGACTCCTGCAGCTCAACCAGGTGGACGCACTGGGCAGGGGGCAAGATGGTTGTGGCCTTAGAGACCCACTTACTCCCACAGAGAGCCATAGACTCACTCACAGAGTACACTCACACAGAGAGCCAAAGTCTCACTGACACAGAGCCATAGGCTCACTCACATGGAGACACATAGACTCACTCACACAGAGAACCATTGATTAACTCATTGGTTTTTTCGGTAAAGTCACGTATGTAGAAATACCATAAAATTATATTAAAATAAATCAATCACGACGTTTCGACCGCAACACAAGCGATCTTCATCAGGTGTAAAAACAAATAGCACATAGGGTGACATCAGCGCAACACATAGAGAGCGTTAAACTGCACGGAGGTAAATACAACAAGAAGATGAGAGACGAGAATTCAAAAAACCTAAGAAAAATTTACGTGATGCAAAACCAGTCGGCCAACGACACAGTTAGACACCTGCCTGGCAGACCACGAATTTCAGAAGAGTGCTAAATTTCGTGTTCATCCTCTGGGTTGAACATACCAGCATAGACAGAGTGAACAAATACGAGGTATAAGATAGCAGAAATACATATACAGGGACACAAGAGGTAAGAAGAGGAAAGACGGACAGAGAAGCAAGAAAAAAGGGGCCGGAGGGATGAACAGACAGAGGCTTAAAATAAGTAGTAGAGGTGGGGGGAGGGGCGGAAGAAAGCAAGGGGCACCCCACCCACCCCACCCACCCCACCCCACCCACCCATCCCCACCCATCCCCACCCATCCCCACCTCACCCACCCACCCCACCCCACCCACCCACCCCACCCCACCCCTCCCACCCCTCCCACCGATCCTCCCCCCAACCCTCCCCTCAACGCTCCTTTCACTCCTCCCGTCACCCCTCCACCCCTCTCCTTTCTGCTGCGTCAGGGCCAGAGGCTGAGAGCACGGGAGAGGAGGCTACACGGGGAACTGGGCCGCGTCAGGGGCGAGAGACGCGGGGCGACTCGACACTTCACAGCGTGGGTGAGTGTGGGGAGTTCGTGGTGCATGGGGGACGGTGGGTGGTGTGGTCCAGAATATAAACCACCTGTGTAGGATACACGGGGGATTTTTGATTGGTGCTTAAATGTGTGTGTGTGGAAAACGGTGTAGTGTGTGAGTGTGTGTGCGGTGGGGGGTAGGGAGGTAAATGTGTGTGTAACGCAAATTAGTATCTGGGGCGGTGTGTAAACATCACACATTGGGGAGACAAAGGCGGTCCGGCGTGGTTCTGACCACTTACCATTTCGTGTACTATGCCAGCCTTCATAGGAGCTCAATAACAGCACTTGCCCCACCAGTCTGTGGAGCTCCATGGGGGATGTTTGTGTTGGAGCTCGTGCTGTAGGTGTAGACGACGCACGACCGTGGATCCTCTGTAGGGAGCGCGCGTCTGCTGTGGGTCGCATGGAGCTGCACAAGCGGACACCGCCGCAGCGATTCCCATACCGAGTCACGAGATAGGCGCTGGGAAACACCACCATGGTGTGCTTGCCTTGTATGGTCAGTCGTGTGACTGATTATTATAATATATTAATTCACACCTGTGCACCGTGTCATGGCAGTTTCTCTGTTTTCCTTCATTGCATTTTTATTTCAGAAATATTTCACCTGCAAAATAGATTGAGTTTGAATATCTCATGCGAAAGGGTGCCCAGGGCATGTGGGGTCGTCTAATTGCACAGTGTTTAGCGCACATCACTACACACCCATGGACTAAATCCAGAGGCGAGTGACAAATGAATCAGTTCTGCCCCCCTCGCTTCACCAACCCGCACTAGTCAGCATGGTGAAATATGGTAAAAAATCAACACGACCGACAGGGCATAGGGTGCCCATTATCCAGAAGTGCTTTACTTTATGATCACATCCACATCTAATGTGGATTTGGTTATTTTTCTTTAGTTTTCTTTGTTGCATAAATACAACTTGACAAGATGTGTACTGCTTCATTCTGGTACATTTACTGTTTTTCAGTGCATTTCAGCACTGGGTGTGTTTGTTGGATTTATTGTTTGTCACGTGAGGTTAAACACTAACAAAATATTTTATGAACCAGGCAAAGTTCACTAAGCTATTAGATTTTTCATTGAACTGACAGATGCTGTAATCTGGTCCCTTGGGTACCCAGGCCTTCCTATAGTATAACTCCAGGAATCGGCAGATTTTTATTTTATTGTACCAAGTAAGGTCCACTGAGCTATATAGCTGTTTTTCAAAAGCAACCTGGCCACAAATCGTAGCTCAACGAAGTGGCTTATCACGTGGAAATTTGTAGCAGCCAAATACTGTAAACGCATATTTCTAAATGTGGAGGGAAAAAAACTCGAGGATCCAGAGAAAAACCCACGCCACCACGGGGAGAATATGCAAACTCCAAATATCCAGGCGTCGGGGTTGGAATCGAACCCACGACCTCCTGCATTCCAGGCGAAGGGGATAACTTGTTGCCACCACTGAGCCCCTTGTTAATCTGATGTGGTATACTGGTACAGCCCCTGGTGGCCTCGGTCACTTTACTGACCTTTGCACCATTGTGTAGTCGGTTCAATTGAGTCGCAGACATACTCTTTGGAGGCAACAAATTTATTTATACCAACACGAAGGGGTAACTTCCCTTTTACCAGATAACAACCTATGGTGGTGGACCACCAGGCTATCTGTGCTAACACTCTGGGATAGCTACAATGAGCAGGACTCCAGCTTGAGTCCTGCCCATGTGTTGGTGACTCTTCACGGACGTTGAATGTAGATCTTTCAGAAGACAACAGCAAAGCTGAACCCCGGTCCCTCTGGGGACCCGGTTTATATGCTCACCAGTCGTGGCCGGCTCTGCCCTTGGCCACGACTACCTTCTCGATTCCTATTGCAAGATCTCGCCCTGATACGTGACTACCCACTAGCCCCAACTTGGGGCCCCTGTGTAGACTTTACCCGTCATGTACCTTCCAGGGTCAACCAGAGTGCAATGGCCCACATTAACCTCATTCATGGTTGACACTTTCACACCCCTCCTATAGAGAACAGCACTGCACGCCACACGTGGTGCCACTCAGCGCCATGACTCAGCGCTCACCAAGCCCCACTAGGGCTGGTACTACACCCACATATATGGGGTGTCGGTGATGTAATTACATCGCACGCCGTGCCTCTCAGGCCGGCACTACACAGTGGCATTCCCGATGTCACTACATTACCCCCCCCCCCCCCCATTCGTAGCATTCAGCCGTCCTGGCTGTCAACTCCCCCTTAAAACTAACCAAGTGAATAAGTTCTAGATTTGAAGCTTTCGTGACTGCAAGGATCCATACTCTTTGGTTCTATTCGGTAAAGTCACGTAGGCAAAAAATAAAACAACAAAAATCATGACGTTTCTTCCACAACACAAGTGGCCTTCATCAGGTGAAGGGGACCGTACTGTCATGAGGACAGCGTTGGAGTGAAGACAGTCCATCCCAGGTCGCGTCCTTTTAAGCTGTGTGGGAGGAAACAAAATGCTTTGACAAAGGAATTAGCATAAAATGACCGTAATGCACAAGAGGACCGGCACGGAGGGGGGGAGGGGGTGTGAATTGGAACGTAGAGGACCGGCACGGGGCGGGGGGGGAGTTTACAAATGTAGGTGTGAAGTGAAATAAGCTTCTATGAAAGTTTGGTATATCACTATTTGGATAAATACCATTGAAAATTAGTTTAATGTTTGGTATGATTTAGAACATCTTTCCAATGGTTGCTTAAGTGAATAAGGTGAAAAAAGCGAGTAAAAGTGACTAAACGTTATGTGTGCCTCAATAACAATAACAAATAGCATATAAATAACCAAGCCCACCTATACAATATATACACTAGCTGCAAATGTACAGAACAACACGAGAAAATATAAAACGCGAATGCACGGAATCCCCTCCATCACCAACAACTCCCATCCTCACCGTGTAACAATACCCATAAGCACAACAAAGGCTAGGTTCAGCCAATAACCGATATGGCCTACTGAGTGTGACAAGCAACTGATGGTGTGGGAGTGTGTGTGCATGGGTGTCACAAAATCCGAAGAGTTTTTGAGCGAGTCCTCGTGGCTGGGCCTCCAGTGGAGGTGGGCTCACTCTCCCTGGAGGTCCCAGGGGGAATATGCAACTGTCCAGTCGAATCCGGCTCCTCACGAAGAGCAGTAGGCCGGGTCGACGGGTTCTCCTCTCTCGAATCAAGTGAAGACAGCGCAGGCGGCGGCTCGGGGGACATCAGGCGCGCGGCACCTGAGGGAGGAAGCACACGACTCCGCTGAGGACCAACCTCAACGTGCACACATGCCAGCTCGCCGGACACATCTGTCCCTCGGCGCCCACAGTGTGGAGATGGAACAAACTCACAGGGAGCAATAAAGGGCTTAGGGCAAGAGGAGTGTACAAATCAACTCCGCCGCCCCAAGCGGATCTGGACACACTGCGGTCGAATGACCCGAATCACATCAACCAGCCCTCTCCAGGGTTTGAGCAATTTGGGCGATGTACCCACCGGTACCTGTGGACAGTGCAACCAAGCTCTGTCCCCAGGTGCCCATTCATGTTTTTGAAGTACGGAAGCCCCTCAGCCATTCATTGGCCAATCGGCACGAATCAGAATTTACCCTGGAAGTCTCCCGCACTTCTGAAAGCTTTTGAAGGGTACAGCACGCGGAGTCAGAGATTTAAGATTTAGCCTTGTTGGGTGCGGCTTGTAACTGAACATGAATCAGGGGGTCGTGTTCTCGCTGACCTGATGACTCAACATGGAGGTCAGAGTTCTGTGCAGCCACCTCAACCATACCATCCATCTGCGGATTGTGCGGTGACATGCGTACTTTCTTGGTTCACAACTAACGCACACCTCTTGCAATAATTTTGAAGAAAATGTTTTGCCCTGATTGTTCAGAAGACGTTCGGGAGCACTCTTGTCCATTATGTAGTGGGTAATAAACTGGAGGAAGCTTACTCTGAGGCAACACATTTATTATAACATTAACAGGTTATTACACAATGGGGTAATGGCCCCTTTCACCCGATACTCTATGGAGGTAGTCCCTCCAGACTAGCTTGCCTCTCACTGGCTATCATGACATCTATACTGCTGGGGCTTGAGTCTTCGCTTGAGTCTTCACTGGTTATCAGCTGGAGCTTTCACTGGTACAAGCTCGAGCCGACCCTAGCCAGGGGTTCGGCTCTGCCCATTGGGCTCTACTCTTCAGGGCTCCAGGATGCTCTTCAGTCTTCGGCCGGACAACAACTGCTGGGACCGCTCAGGGACCTGACTTATATATAGGCTCCTGGCTCACTCCGCCCCTGGCCACGCCTTCCTTCTAGGACCGTCTCCGAGGGTCTGGAGAATGACATCATCTCCCCAGCCCCCTTCCCGGGATCTGGGGTCCCGACCGTTGGTCACGATGCTCCCCCAGGGATTGCCTTGGCCAACGGCCCGTCATCATTAATCCAGCAGGTTCAGCCTCCCCTCTGCTCCCTACTGACACAAGCTAGTACTGCCGGCTATGATTAGTGGCGATCATGTTCAACCATGCCACTACAATTACATAGCCATTGAGGAATGCCTCAGTGATCTTTGCCGCCAACTGTTTGGGAAGCGGCCAGGCCACAGGCCATCATGAGAAATACTCGACTCCCACCAGAAAATATTTATTCCCACGAGCGGCTTCTACCGCGTGTACTGCACACACCCCTTCAACAAATTAGCAGCATCCTCAGCCATGCCAGGCCAGAAGAAATCCGACTTACGTGTGGCCAATGCTAGTTTATGCACACCCAAGTGCAACAGACGCTCGTGCACCGCCCAAATGACCTTACCCCGCAGGGCGGTGGGCACAACAATGTTGGAACATCGCATCTCTCCGTCCCAATGCATGAGCAATCCACCTCTGAGAATGAAAGAGGCGACACCCCATCGATCCTCGCCCCCATCAGTCTCTCTGACTCCGCATCGCAATTTAAGCAGGGAAGCGTCCTCAACCTGGAGGCGCCCCCATTCTTCGTGGTCCAATCCAATGACAGCATCACGCGCCACTGGATCCCCAGCTCCCTCAGATGTTACAACCTCGGCCGATGCCGTAAGGGTAGGGGGCGAGTGTTCGTTGCGCGGCTTACAGCGACCGGAGCCCGAAAAACTTGCGCAACTCTCGTTCGTGGGTAATCGCGAGAGGGCGTCCGCGTTCGTGTGATGGGAGCCTTTGCGATAGGTAACCTGAAAAGAGTAGTCACGGAGGACCTCCAACCAGCGTGAAAGTTCGCCAGATGGCTGGTCAACCTGCAGCGCGTACTGCAGCGCCGCGTGGTCCGAGCGCACCTCAAAGTCTCTCCCATACAAATATGGAAGATACTGTTGCAAGAAAAACACGATAGCTAACAGTTATCAGCGTGTGACACAGTACCGCTGTTCAGCCGGAGACAGCACTCTGCTTCCTTATGCGATAACACTCTCGATGCCATTGACAACTAGAGACAGAACAGCTCCAATGCCAGTGTTACTAGCATCTGTATCAAGGACAAACGGCAAGGAAAAGTCGGGGTAGTGGAGGGGAGGGGCGTTCACCAAGCCATCTTGGAGTGCAACAAATGCGGCCTCCTCATGGGTGGTGCCGATGTCACAAGTCGAGGAGACTGAAGTGCTGTGACAAAAGGACCATTGCCTGAATCGTCTCTTACTATAAACATTTCATTTCAAAGCGGTGTTATCGAAGAAGTTTTTTTGGAAGATAAATAACATCGCGATGGGGGGAGGGGGAGATAGCGGGATTGAGGGGGAGCGATTAGGGGGGTTATAGAGGTGGGTGTTGAGTAAAATAGTATCAGTGTCTTGTGCTTGAGCCTAGGGGCTATGCCAAGGGGCTAGGACATTGAGAACACGGATTCGAATGAACGTCTCATCTTGCCACATGCTTTTTTTACTATCTCCATCAGTAACAAAATCAATCTACAAAGCAACGCTGCTTCTAAAATGGGTATAGTACTCTGAAGCATGTAAAAATGGTAATGTACTGTCAATCGTACTTTAACAGGAGCATTGTCTCTTTAAAGGTCACGGTTTTTGTTGTTGACATGAACTCTATTGGCTTCCACCTCCCTGTTCACAGAGATCGTCAATAGAGGCTGAAGTCAGTTACTCGCGCACAGTCAGTCGAGGGAGTGATAGCCCTCACTGTGCCCTTCAGCCCGTGGCGTTGCCTATGGGACTCATTGTCCCGTAACATCCCGAGTTCACAATGTCGATTAAAGCGACACCTTTGTTTAATAACGATCCATGAAATTAGTGGGACTTTATATAGTGTGACAGTCTTGTCTTTGGTAATACTGTACTCATGTTTGTTTCTGTTGCCTGGTTTTTAATTGGTAAAGCTGTGATCGTGTTTGATCCCTCCACTGGTATCCGATTAATTTCTGCATCAAGCACAATATCCCCTTTGCTGTCTTCAAGTTCCACCATGGACACGCTCCTGCTTGCCTCTCCCATCATCTTATTCCCCTCCCAATGTTCTCCTATATCGTCCCTACCATCTCGCTTTACTCCCCTTCACTCATTCTCCGCCCAGCAACCAAGGCTTCCTGTTGGAACTTCTAATCAACCTTTACTCATTCGGAGGTCACTCATTCCCTTTTCTTTTGATGCAATTATTTGGGCCTGTCACTTACCATCCACAGATTTCTCCTGTGATCATCACTTTATGTTCTCTCTTTAGAAATGTAGGCTGAATGTACACCTCCTTGTTCCCAATGATGATTGTATCTCACTGATGTGCACATCACCTTGACAGAGGCTCTTTTTAAAGGCACTCTAATTGATTATTTCTCATTTCACAGCCTCCATTACACTACTCAGCAGATTATACCCCACTTTGTTCGTCAAGACTTGCTTGAGGCAAATATAAGTATGGTCCAACAACTTCTATGACTGACACGGCACGAGTAAGACTGCCTGCAGTCCAACCAAAAAGGCTGCATCATTGAAAGCTGGTTTCAAGCCTGCCCTCCACGTGTGTTAAAAGATCTTACTCACCCATGTGATGATAGTTGAGCCTCTGGGTGTCAGCATTTCTGCTCTGATATTGCAAGTGTTGGATACTAGTGATTTCTTTCATTTTTCTTAGGGTACCTCTCACTTTATACTCAAATGGCTCAATGCAGAAGGTGTAGGGTCTTTGGTTGCTGTGGCTTGCATGAGCTCTTCAAAGGGATATGACGAAGAGCGATTCTGCATTTGGGAGCATAATTACTTCTAGCATGCTAGTTTCCGCCTTCAACTGCTGAGGAGCTTGCCACTGGCATTTGTAATTGCGCAGGAAATATTAAAGTAGGCTCCCCTGAGCTGACTGAAGTTTGCAAAGTCATCCTTTATTTGACTGAGAGTTATTATTCAACTGCTGCAGCTTTTCCATCAGGCCCCCTCTGTTCATGCCAGATCTGAGTTTTGCATTGCCTTCTTAGGCCCTTGTAGCAGTTTTTACGTTCGTTTTTCAATTAAACACCACGTTTAATCACTAATCCATTCATTTCCAATATTGCAACAGGTTGTTGGGCTGGTCTTGGCGGCGTTGTTTACATAATCTTGAAATTGTCCCAAACTGTTGGTTCCTCATTAGACAGGAGCGTGCATTACCACTGCCCACCTCCACATTACAACCATCCCCACCATAAGAATTATATCCAGTATGAGCTGGAGAAGCTTTTGTTGAACTTCGAGAGTACTACTAAGAAATGGGGTTTACGTTCATCCCCACATAAAACAAAGCACCTGCCTGGGTATTCTGTCATCGTATTCTCCCATCCCTCCACTCCCCATGAGCAGTGGGGCAGTTTTGGACAGAGCAGAACAATTTTCCATACCTGGAAAGGGTGCATGTGACTAGCTCCAGTTTGGCAGCAGAGGTCATGCTCCGAATCGGTTGAACATAATTATCTCAGCTGCGTAACACACTGTGAATGCTACATTGCCTGTCGCTCCATGTAAAGCTCTGGGTCTTCTCAGCCAGATATCCCCTCCCTTCTCTACATTTGAGAAATTTGGATCCCTTTTAAAGGAACATCCACATGGGTTTTGCATATTCAAGTTGTCTACGATCCACCGTGGGCTTAACAAACTAGATTATGTGAGCAGCTTAGATCCTTGAATGATCTGGACAAATGCCCATCAGTGAGATACTAAGGCAGGTGAGGCAGCATTGGCTGGGTCATGTAGCCCAAATGCCCAGTCACTGTGTACCCAAACAGCTTCTGTTTGTCCAGATATAAGGGGCTTATCGCTATAGGCAAGAGTTTGACTGCAGTGTAACAGAAGGATGGTGGAGCTGTTTGGGCTTGCCAACAGCTCGACCAGTGGTTTCAAGATCAGCGTCTCTGGAGGAGTTTTGTGAAGGATGTCCGCCTCCAGCAATAACGGAGGGCGGAGGAGTGATGCTCACAACAACGAGCGGAGTGCAGAATGAGTAAAATGCAGCAAGGTGGAACAGTAGGGAGCACAGGTGGTAGATCTGCCAGTCATCCCTGTCACTCAACCCATGACACCTTTATCTATCCTGTAACCTACTGCCCATGAGCCTTCGACAGTCCACATGACCTCAATGTGCACTTAGCCTGGCACAAACACTTTTTTGACGTCACCAATTTTGAGTGGCGAATGGCTTTTATTGTTATTGTGTTTATGTATCCACCCCTTCATGTGTCGTACTGGCCTTCTTAGGTGCTCGCTAGCAGAACTAATCCCAATAATGTAAAAAACGATATGGGAGATTTTTCTCATTTGTATCTTGTATGTTTGTGTACATCGCCTATGTGTGTTTGTGGCGAGCCATGCTGCACAACAAACTCAGCCACAGTTATCAATAGCACGTGATATCTACACTGGTTTTGGGTCCTCTAGGTTGTGTCTGCATTAAATGAGTGCCTGGTACAATGGGTAATCAGTATAACCTATGAGACAAACGTGGCCAGGTGTGGTGCTGGCCATTTCTACCCCACTTTGCATGCAGGTCTTCAAAGGGGCTCACTAACAGCACTTGACCCACCAGTCTGTGGAGCTACATGGGGGATGTTTGTGTTGAAGCTCGTTCTGTCGGCGTAGAAGACGCTCGACAGTTTATCCTCTGTAGGGAGCACGCGTCTGCTGTGTGTAGCGTGGAGCTGCACGATAGTGAAACCAATAGAGTTGTTGCGCCTTGGGCGTAAACATCAATGTATGTCCATTTGCCAGGTGTTATTTTTTTCATTTCCTGTGGAGATGTGCGCTGTATGAGAGAAAAAGCGACTAAGCCCACGCCCTCACCCCCTTCTCCCTATTGCATTATCTCCTCGTACTATTTGACTACTCATAAAATCATACATATATAGTGACACCCCAGGGATAAATTAATATTGCTTGTTATAGCACCTTCTTGTAGAAAGAACGCTGGTTAAGTCAGACCGGCCTGTATATGTACAGTATAGATATTTAGTTTGCAGCAATGCAATACACACAGCTCAATACACAAAGAGTTAAATGTATAAATATCTCATACTAAAGAATGGATTACTTGGGTTTACAAACATGATGTACAAAACTCGTTATAGTCTCATGCTCTGCATGCTGTTGTAAATGCACGTGGTGCATACTCACTGACCAGATGCTTCGTTATTATTGATACTAATAAAAAATGTTAAATTAAGAATTTTCTTCATCAATTTCTCACGTTAAACAAATATAGGGAGGCGTTCATCCAGCGGTAGAGAGACAATGGCTGCTGATGATGATGTAACGTGCCGCTAATTTTGAAGAATTCCTAAGAGACAGTGCAAGTGGAGATTCAAAGGCATAGGAAGGTGGTTGCACAGACACCTGGACCACTGCTGTCCTGTATAAGTGATTTATTTAACATAATGAACATTACAGTAACATTGACGTTGCCTCATGTGTGTACTTTAAGTTTTGGCTTCCCCACACAAACACACTACCTCCACAAAAGGTCATGTTTACTCATTTCTGTGAAGCGTATTCAAGTTTAATTTATTACGTATAGCCCTGTGAGCCATGCGGCTCTTAAGTCGGGTGCAAACGCAACAAACAAAATATGAATCTACATTGCAGAAAACTATTGAACCACAACCAGACCAAAATAAAGCTACAAAAACAATGTAACAGCAGTAATCATAGGAACTGTGATTTTAAAATTAACAAACGATAAACATAACATGTACGACAAAACCTGCAGCCATAGCTGGCAGCACGACACTCCCAGTGTATGATGTGTGAGTGAGTCAGCAGCAGCGTGAGTGAGTGTATGATGTGCGAGTCAACGTATGATGTGCGAGTCAGCGTATGATGATCGAGTCAGTATTAGGTTGAGTGAGTACATGATGTGTGAGCCAGCGCATGATGAGTGAGTCAGTGTATGATGTGTGAGCGAGTCAGCGGCAGAGTGAGTGTATGATGTGCGAGTGAGCCAGCACACGATGAGTGAACCTGTGTATGATGAGTGAATGGGTCAGTGGTTGTTCGAGTGTATGATGTGTGAGTGAGTAAGCGCATGATGAGCGAGTCAGTGCATGATGTGTGAGCGAGTCAGTGCATGATGTGTGAGTGAGTCAGTGCATGATGTGTGAGTGAGTCAGTGCATGGTGTGAATGAGTCAGTGTATGATGTATGAGAAAGTCAGTGTCGGCTCCCTCTGCCCGCGCTGTCGCCCCCCCCTCCCCCTGGCTCCGTCGCCCCCCCCCCCCCCGGCTCCCCCGCCCCGTCGGCCTCCTGGCTCCATCGGCTCCCTCCGTCGGCTCCCCCGGCCCCCTCACAAATGGCCCCGCCAGCCGCTGCTGGGAGCGCGGTATGTGACGTCATACCACTGCTAGACAACCTCAGAGCACCCTCTACCCATACATTGAGAGCATGGGAGTGCCCACTACATAGGGACTACCCAAGATCAAACCTGGCTCCCACCCTCTAATCGTCACTCAACTAGAGGTGACGCTATCCCGATCATTGCACATTACAACGCAATTTGCCGTCTGCGTGGCATCACGATGGTCGAGGCAGTGAGCACGTGGTGTCACGCAGCTGCTTAATCTGCTAAACCTGTGTGGTGTTTTGAATTAGGTTTACATTTTACTTTTCTTTATCGTAGTGTTGTGTTCATGTGAATGTTCAAATGCTTGCACTGAAGAGTGTTTTGAGATGCCTAAAGTGTTTCGATGCAATTGTATGTATTTCTATATATTCCAATGACAATTTTTAAGCTTTCATTACAATTTAAATAACTCAATGTATTCACAATCAAATACCTAAAGTCACAATTGTACCTAACCGAGACCTCTCAGATTTTAGTAGCAACATTTTATTTTTATAATTATTATTCTTTCCCGTACCTGTCTAAAATTACACGACTATGCTTACAGGTGACACATGGTTTGTTTTCATTTTCTTCAGGTGACTCGATGCATTTGTCGTGATGGCATCAAAAGTTTCTGCATGTGAGAGCATTAAAACCAACAAAGTGAATCTGCAGAAATACCTCCAGGCGAAGTCTTCAGAAGTGCTTGACTATTCCTATCAAACAGGGATAGTCCTGGACAGTGTATATGCGTCCCTCAAAAGCGAGAATAACCCCATGGCACGAACACGGGACCTGGTTGACCTGGTGCTCAACAATGGAGAAGAAGTGTGCATGAGATTCCTTAAAGATGTGCTGGTGCCACTGAGATCCGAGATCCCTCTCTTGGGTCAGTGGATATCACAGCATGAGCAGCAGCTCAACGTGATGGGTGTCGATCTGAGCACAACTGCGGGTAAAGCCATCCCTGGAGCAGCTTCTCGTGAGTGATGCTAAACTTCACGTAACCATTCGCATGTCTCTGGCAAGTTTAAGCGAAGGAATTGCTTTGAACTGATATGAACTGTCATTTGATATTCGCAAACTGCACCACTCTTGCATAACAACATCCCTCTCAGGAGGAGGACATTCATTATCCATTCCATAGCAGGGTATGTACAAGGGATCAGAAATTTGGAGGAAAGGATGGATGGATAATGGAAATGTGTGTCAGTATCAAAACATTGCATCCACACTGTACCCCAACATTCCTGAATTTCTGTCCTATCCTACACCTCCCTTTCCTTGCAAATGACTTAAACATGGTGATTTTCTCTCACCTCTTCAGACAGGCATTTTATTTGAGCTGGAAGAATATAATGAGCTATGAAGCTCTCTTTCAAGTGTCAAGCCCAATATGTTTGGCCATGGCAGCAAACCCATCAGCTGCCTTGGTCTCCATGACTTGGTACAATCTGGATTCCATCAAGGCCATTTCGTTGAAACTGTTTCCCTATTTTGGGTGAATGACCACCTCTCTTAAATTATGGAAGCTGCTTCTAGTTCTTGACTTTTGGGCTGCTTTGGATACCACACACCACTCCATCCTATTGAATCGGCATGGCTACGCAGGCATCTCTCACACTTCCCCATTGCTTCTGCTTCCCCTCTAAAAGTGAGCCCTATTTTTGCAAGCAAGGACTGCCTTCTGTTCAGAAGTCCCAATTATATGGTGTTTCACGTGGCTCGGTCCTTGGCTATCTGCTCTTCTCAGTATAATGTCTCCTCCTTTGTGGACATTTTTTACTCCTAATTTTTTTATATTGACTAGCTATGACTGCTATTCTCTTTGGTTCTATTCAGTAAAGTCACGTAGGTAAAAAATAAAACAACAAAAATCACGACGTTTCGGCCACAACACAAGTGGCCTTCATCAGGTGAAGGGACCAGGCTGTCTCGAGGACAGCGCTGGAGTGAAACACAGCCACGCTCAGACCGCGACCTTTAAGCTGTGTGCGAGGAAACAAGGTGCCTTGACAAAGGAATTAGCATAAAAATTTGCATTTGATTGGCCGACTTAGCATGATGAACGGCATAGAGGTGGTGTACATGCGGGTGCACATGCCGGTTGGCGCGGAGGGGGAGTTTACCTATTGATGGTGTGAAAAGGGAATTTTTAAGAGCTCATTGCATTTCGGACCAACACCACCTGACCCGTGAATTAAAACATGTACACCTGGCCCTCAAAAGGAATGGATACTCTGACCGTACCATCCGCCAAGCTGTTTCTCCCTCCATACAGAAACAACCACTTGATACTCCGGTGAAAACCATCACACTACCATATATAGCAGGCATTACTAAAAAGATTTCCAAAATTCTAAACAAACACAAGATCCAGGTCCGGTTCAATACAGTACACAAAATTCGTGATCTGATCCCATCCGTGAAGGATGTCATTCCTGACTTACAGTACCCCGGGGTTTACAAATTGAGTTTTACCTGCGGTGCTTGCTATATCGGGGAGACAAAGCGACATGTCTCTGACCGAATTCGCGAGCACAAATCAGATTTGAAACACGGCAGAACGAATTATTCTGCCGTAGCTGATCACTGTTACAACACTGTGGGTGATCACGATATAATTTTCTCCGATACCAAGGTTCTTTGCAAACCCACGGGTTTTTATCAGAAATTTGTTTACGAGGCAATTCAGATCTACAAACACAGACACAATTTCAACCGAGAAGATGGTTTCAAATTAAGCAACCATTGGAAAGATGTTGTAAATCGAACCAAACATTAAACTAATTTTCAATGGTACAGTATATTTTTCAAGTAGTGGTACCCCAAACTTTCGCAGCTCTTAAAAATTCCTTTTTCACACCATCAATAGGTAAACTCCCCCTCCCCCCCCACGCCAACCGGAATGTGCACCCGCATGTAAACCACCTCTACACCGTTCATCATGCTAAGTCGGCCAATCAAATGCTAATTTTTATGCTAATTCCTTTGTCAAGGCACCTTGTTCCCTTGCACACAGCTTAAAGGTCGCGGTCTGAGTGTGGCTGTGTTTCACTCCAGCGCTGTCCTCGAGACAGCCTGGTCCCTTCACCTGATGAAGGCCGCTTGTGTTGTGGCCGAAACGTCGTGATTTTTGTTGTTTTATTTTTTACTAACGTGACTTTACCGAATAGAACCAGAATATGGATCCTTGCAGTCACGAAAGCTTTAAATCTAGAAATGACTGCTATTTCTAATGACACCCCGCCTTTTAATGCCATTGACTCATGAAACGGAACCTACTCTCTCCTCTTAACTCTTGAAAAATGTTGATACTCCTACTGATACTCCTGCTGTTATGGAGTGACTCATGCAGCAAGCTATGGCTGCAAAGTTTGGTAGTACATGTTATGTGTATCTTTTATTGTAAAATTTAAATTAGTTCCTATGATCACTGTTACATTGCTTTTATAGCTTTATTTTAGTGATTTCTAAAACGTTTTGGTTTAGCCATATTTATTTGTTGTAGTACAGAGTTAGACTGATAACTTTAATCTAAATTGTCTTATGGTTGTAATTGTTTGGCTTGCATCCCACTGGGATGTTTGCACACAGCATTGATATACGGTGCTTTTTCCGGAAGACTTTGCTGTTTTTTCCTGGATTTTTCTGTTTGCGCGTAGTCACTTTAAGATGTTTCTTGTTCCTGGTTTTGTTTGTTGCAGTTGCACCCGATTGAAGAGCCGAATGGCTCACAGGGCTATACAAAATAAATGAAACTGAAACTGGATTGGTTATACTTCACTCCAGATTCAACGTCAAATTTGTAGACCTCGTCATTTGTAAAAAAGTCCACGGGAGATAATGACTCCGAATATATGATTCCCGAGAAATTAAAATAAGATCAGATACAGAGGGATCAGGCTACTCATGGTCACCATTGCCCAAGTGGTGAGAGACTGGGTTCAATGTTTCCTTGGAAAGCTGATGGAAGTTGTTGAGCAAATTTGTCATTGGAAATCGACACTCTCCACAATGTAGTGGCTGCCACAGTGTTTGCTGATGATGCAGTAGCCAGATTAGTTGAAGTTCAAGTGAACCTACGATGTATCACGTGGGATGCTACGAGTGTTGTGATTCATGTGTCTGTTCTTGTGGAAGTGACAGCACTTCATCTTCTCTGCTGCTAGGACCGTGGCTGGTGTACTGCACTCCACCAGTGTAGCCCCCGTGCTACGTGATGTAGGCCAGCTTGAGATGGGAGAGGAAACACAGCCCCAATACCAGTGAAATATAAAAAAAAAAATCAACATCCTAGACAAAAAAAAATCGATAATTGTAGGATAAGGCAAGCAGTGCATTTTACACACAGATTGATAGAATTAGGTTGTGATGATGCTGATGTACACGGTAATGCTAAATGTGGTACTATCTTTTTCACAGGCAAAACAAACAAGACACATGGTGGTAGCATTTTTGTTATGATAAAACATATTTTTTTACAAAAGGTACAGTGTTTATAAAAATTGCATTTGGAGAATACACATCGTGAAAACTTCCACACAATAATTCATGATGTACATGATGTTGCTGCATTATCCATGGTGAATGAATTCGCTACGCTTTTTTTACATAGTTTATTTTAAACATATTTGTCTGCTATAGGAATATGTTTTTTATTGTAAGTGAAACTGATCTGCTCGTTAAATTATTTGTGTCATTTAGATAAGCCTGGTGATGATTTCAGAGAATTATTGCTGAAGCTGACATCATTAACACGAAACTACGACGCACGACCTGGAGAACCTGCAGTGTTTTTGCTGGAGAGGATGGTGAAGCCAATTCTGGTTCCCTACTACCGCCATCAAGAAACCAAGGAGCACGAGTTACTAGCGAGAGGCAAGCAGCACGAGGAGCTGATGAAGAGAGCACAGAGAGAAGGGATTACTTACAAGAAGCTCTTTGATCACATTGGAAAAAAAACACACCCCCGACTGGTTATTGTAGTGGGGACTCCAGGCAGCGGTAAAACCATGTTGAGCAAATTCATTGTGCACAGCTTGCTGTCAGGTGAGAAAGTATTTGCACGACGCTTTGAGCACATCGTGCTCATAAGGTTCAGGGAGATAAATGATATTGGAGAGGTGTCACTGGCAGAGCTGTTTTCTAAGCTGCACTCATGTTTGGGAAACAAAGCGGATGAGGTTTTCGCAAACCAAGAGAGAACCCATTTTGTTATGGACGGGTTGGACGAGTTTGGAAAGCGCCTTGACTATGCCAATGCGTGCACCGATCCACGTAAGACGGCAACAGTAGAAGCCATCATTGCTGCCCTAGTGAATGGAAATCTCTTGCCCAAGGCCTCGGTCTTGATAACGACCAGACCCATTGCCATGGAACAACTGAGTCAAGTGAATGTTGATCGAGCTGTTGAAATCACTGGGTTTTCCAACAAAGATAAAATAGCATTTTTTAACAAATTTTACCAAGATAGGAGTCTAGCAGAAAGGGCACTCAAGCTCCTGCAGGAAAATGAAACAGTGAATACATTGTCCCAAAACCCTTCATTCTGCCATATAGCAGCCATTACACTGAAGGAACATTTACAAAAGTCTGAACATTCTGAGATTATCCTCAAATCAATGACCGACCTCTTCACACAATACGTGTTTGGGCTCATAGTACACCATGGACGTGGCAGCTGCTGTGCCAAGGAAATTGTATCGTCTCTTGGCAATATGGCTCTGAAGGGGGTTCAGCAAAACATCCAGATGTTCAGCCAAAAAGATCTAGAAGAGTTTGTTGTTAGTTCTTCTGAACTAGGAAGTACATTAATCAACAAAGTGTTCACATGTGAGGGCATTAAACAAGGGAGTTGTTATTCATTTTCACACTTGACAATGCAGGAATTCTTTGCAGCGATAGCTCTGCATCTGTCACATTCAACATGGCCAGTGAATGACGTCATCAAGGCTATTAAGGACAGCAAAGATGGGAGGTTTGATGTGTTTCAGAGGTTTTTTTGTGGACTGGCATCAAGCACTCCATGGAAGTTCTTTGAGGGTATCTTGGATCCTCCATCTGCAGATTATCAAAAGGAAATAATCGAGTGGCTCAATCGCAGCATGAAGAATCGGATGGTTGACAAACACAGGCTCAACAGTCTCCTGCACTGCGTGCACGAGCTGCACGACCGCAAGTCCCTGAGTGATGTCACTCGGTCCATGACTGAGATAGACCTGTCATTCACAAGGCTGTCCCTGCCAGACTGCGCTGCCATCTCCTGGATCCTGCTGCAGCGAGAAGAACCTGTGGAGACACTCAACCTGTTCGGCTGTGGCATCGGCACCGAGGAAATGAAGAGGCTTCAGCGTGGACTGCACAGATGTAAACATCTAGTGTAAGACTGGCACACCTTGCATTCACTACTTCACAAATTGTGTGTGCATAATTGTGCGTGATATCAACTCAGTTTCAATTGAGCACCAGGTGCAGTGTGTAAAACATCGCTACTCGGGAGACAAAAGCAGCCGGGCGTGATACTGGCCACCCACTCCATCATATGCCATGCCGGCTTTCATAGGTGCTCCCTAACGGCACTTTCCCCAGCAGTCTGTTAAGGCTATACGGCAGATCTTTGTCTATAAGAATCCTCACTTATTAACTGTGCATACAGTACAATGTAACTCCATTCTCACGTAAACACTCGGTCTTGCGTAGCCCAAGCATGAACACAAATTTTGACAAATTCTTCCCCTTGCCACTGCCATCATTGTCCTCACTCACTTCACTCCTCTCCCCGCACGCCACGCTCACCCCTCCCTTGATACCTCCCATTAACCCCCAATCTGCACCTGCCTTCACTTTTTCCATAACCCATCCCCCACCCTTGCCCATACCTTCACTCTCCAGCCGCATACCCACTCCCACTCATCCACTGAGGGATGAGGTTCGGTGAGTGAGTGCGTGCCTGCTTGAGTTGGTGGGTGACTTGGTGGGTGGATCGATGAGTGAATATGTGGAGTTAAGTGAGGATGTGAGTGGCGTGTAAGTGGGTTGGTGAATGAGTGAATTAGTGTGTGAGTGGGTTGGTGAATGAGTGAATTAGTGTGAGTGGGTAAGTAAATGTACAGTGAGTAGGTGGGTCCACAGTGAATGCTGCACTCACTGTACGTTAAAGTACAAAAGGAAAAAAAAGTTATGCATATTCATGGATGCTGTAAAGTTTTCCATCATCTTCAGCAACATTTAATTAGCGATAATGATAGCCCTCACACTATATGCAGGGAGTGAGGTGACCTTAGGCCATACTGAGAAAATGTAGCCCTGATTGCGACTGCGGTGGAGAGTGAGGGTAACGGTTTGATCCACGTGTCCGATTCAAGCCCCTGGTTCACAGTGGATCATGGTCAGTGATTGTGCTCACCACTACAGAGACAGCTAATTGGTAATGGGTGTTAATCTTAGTTGTAAAGCATTAAAGAGACAATGATCCCCCAAGTAGCCCATATAAACTGGTGGGGAAAGTGAAGCCAGTGACAGGGAACAAGCACACACTATTACACTGCACTTTAGAGCACAAAGACAATCTCCCCGTGGAGCCTGCATACACTTTTGAGGCAAGTGCTGATCGCACTTCCCTGACCAGCACCGTCCTTGGCTGTCTTTCTCTCCCCATTGCTGATGTTAACACCACCAGGTACTCATTTAAGGCAGAGTCACCCTACGGGAGTTCCAGGACCAGAATTTTTTTTCATCACTCACCACTGATGCTGTTTACGGATATTGAACCCAGGTCACTTCGTTTGTAATGTAATGTGCCAACGACTTTCCCACCATTCCCCTAAACGCATATAAATACACAATCAAAGACACTCGTATATACACACAGACATGTACACACACAAACGTACACATAGTGTACATATAAACTCACACACTCCTACACATGTACAAGTACAGCCTTTGGTCAGTCTACTGCTGGATAAGGCACTCCCACACCATGCAGGTCTTGGGGGTTATTTGACCAGACATCACCAATCTTGTCAGTGTGGGTTGGTGTAGAGCATAGAGATGAATGTTGTTCCATTGCCATAACGCAGCTCCGCAGGCTACAACAACTGTTGTTATACATGTTAGTCTTGGGTAGAAGCACCATCCAGCCTCGAGCCTATTTAGATTTTCAGATTTATTAGACCTTACATGTGTAGTGTTCGATTTCACTCGGACAACTTTTGTCTTTCTTTGAACACCGTTTTATTTACAACTCTCAGCATGTCCTCAATATTTTACAGTATCCATGTCGCCACGGCTCGCTCGTTGTGCTTCACTCGACTCGCTCGCCACCTTTGTCTCTCCACTCCCCCACGATTACTTCGCTTACTCAGCCGCTAACTTCTTCATCTCTGCTCTCCTATATCACCGTCACTATGCTCTCTCCACTGCTAACTGCTTCGTCTCTGTTCAGCTTCGCTATCGCTACGCTCTCTCCACTGCTGGCTGCTTCTCTTCTTCAGCTCTGCTATCGCTACGCTCTCTCCACTGCTGGCTGCTTCTCTTCTTCAGCTCCGCTATCGCTACGCTGTTTCCAAGCTCTGTCTCCAACTCTGTCTCCCAAACTCTGTCTCTCCAACTCTCTGTCTCAAAGCTCTCCACACTTCAATTCCCCGCTGTTCACTCCAAGCTCTCCAACTTCAACAACCTTGCTCCAATTGCCGACCCCCCAATTTATCCCCGCTCTCATTACTCCCCAATTAATTAGTCCATGTCCCAACGACGCTCCGCATCGTTCGAACCTGTTTCTCCTCCAGACCTTTAGGTGCCACTCTAGCCTTGGCAACAGCTCCAGCCAATCACAGCCGTCCTTGGTTCACCCAGCTTAATTGCCCTAATATAACCTGCACTGTATTTGCCTTCGCTACAGGCTGACCCAACATAACCCGTAGTGTCTGTGTTATCATGTAATCACGCTGAACACATCTTTGAATTCAAAGGGAAACCCATGGAGACGCGACCGCTGCACAGGCGTTAGTTCAGGGTTTTGCATATATAGATCTCGCAACCAGTCCGGATCATCTCCATCACCCGGCAACATCTCACTCTGTCCCGTTGCCAAACACGCCTCCCCTTCCGGACCCGGCGCTGCCGTTGCATGCGCCAACGTTGTACCCTCCAGAATGACGACCGATTCGTGTCCCACGTTTACAATTTGTATTAAAGGGTCGCAATTTGCCGGTACAATAGTCAAAGCCCCTACCAAAGTGGGCATCCGTGATACAGCATTTGAGGGCGTCAGCAATATACCCTCCTGTTGCTCGCCGAAAGGCAACTGTTTTTTAAAGCGCAGCGGCACAAGCATCTGCGTGCCAGGCGGAACACGAACGGTGCGGCTCACCACGGCCTGCACCACGGCATTCGCAACCGCAAGCTTAAAAGACGTTCCCAAAAATTTTAGACATTTTCCCGATGGCAATTCCAAACACCCCTTTCTCTATAGAAATTCTAAGTGGCATCCTTTGCAAATAATCCGTTCCCAACAAACACGGTACCGCCAAGGCCTTGGAAACCAAAATATTCCCCGTAACGCTCACTTCGCCAATTTGATTCGTCGCGACCATACAACCCATAATACCGAGACTGCCACCATTTGCTACTATGCACGGCCCATCAACCGGTTCTAGGGCCTGGGGCAAAGTTGGCAATAAGCAAAAAGTTTGTAACGAGATAAGGGTCGCAGAAGCCCCCGTGTCAACAATAACTCTGACCATCACCCCTTGAATAAGTGCCATCACATCCGACGACCCCGGCGCAGCTCCCAAAACACGATGCACCAACGCGCCCCACACGTCCTGACCGTGCGCAACATACGAATGAGATGTGAATGGGTGAGATGACGCAGATTGGTGATGTGGAAAGAGCGGCCGTGTATTGAATGTATCGCGACTCACCCGGAATCCTCGGTCCTGGGAGAATCCTCGGTTGTAGCTGGTCGGCGCCCTTGGAAGGCCGCCCCTGCGCCACCAGCAGTCGCGGGCAACATGTCCTCTCCGTCCGCACTCGTAGTACATCCATACACCGCGGGGCGACGCAGCATGCCCGCGGGTGGCACCCCGGCCGCCGCTGCAATCGGCGGTGCCTCGCCCACCGCCACCGCGCTCTCGGACGCGGCAGCGCTCAGCAACAGCAGCTGCGCACCCACCACCGCTGGCTCATCGCGGAGGTCCAGGTTGACTTTGATGTTCCTGGCGATCTGTAGAGACATGTCATCGTCGTTGTTGCTGTCAGGAAGCGAAAGGACGACTCGTAGCTCCTTGGCCAACTGCAAAAGCTTCTCCTGCAGCAAGGAATCCAGGGCCTCCTGGTCCATCGCCAGGTATGCTACTTGAGCGAGGGCCAACAGCGCGCTGCGGAATGCAAGAGGGGATTCCGTGTCCTCCCGCTTCCTTTGCTGGAATCTACGTTTGGCGACCGACCGCGGCTCGTACACCTTGCTCATTGCCGCGAATGCCCCATCCAGTGTTGACCTGACGGTGGCAGGGAATCCATTAAATGTCGCCAAGGTATCATCATCGAGGGCCGTCGGCAGTGCCCGCAGAGCGGCACCCTCAGTCCACTCCAGAGATTGATAAGCTGCTCGGAACCGTCTTGTAAATGCCGTCCAATCCCCAACTTTGGCCTCGAACCGCTGCACATGAAGTCGCCGTGCTGTTCCCGATGGTGGTGCTTCATCGTCGTCGGATTTCTCCAATCGCTCCGACCCCGCGGCAACATCTGCTGGTCGACTTGACACCGTCGGTTGCATCTGGTCCGATGTCACAAAGCGGTTAAACGCCTCCGTCAATGTCGCCATCCTGGCCTCCCACTGGGCCATGAGGACTCTCCAATCACTCGACGGTGTGGGGGTCTCGGCCTCGCTCGAACCGCTGTCTCATTCTCTAGACTCTCGTTCAACCAGGCCCTCCGGAGGAGTATCGGCCACTTGGCAGGACACGGGCAAGCACGTCCTCGTCGTTGCTGTCGTCGGATGAGTCCACCGGCACGTTCTTCTTCTTGGCCGCCTTCCTTGACATCTCGGCATGGTTCGTAGTCACTCTGACACGAAATGTAGTGTTCGATTTCACTCGGACAACTTTTGTCTTTCTTCGAACACCGCTTTATTTACAACTTTCAGCATGTCCTCAATATTTTACAGTATCCATGTCGTCACGGCTCGCTCACCGTGCTTCACTCGACTCGCTCGCCACCTTTGTCTCTCCACTCCCCATGATTACTTCGCTTACTCCGTCGCTAACTTCTTTGTCTCCGCTCTCCGCTATCACCGTCGCTATGCTCACTCCACTGCTAATTGCTTTGTCTCTGTTCACCGCTATCACCATCACTATGCTCTCTCCACTGCTAACTGCTTCGTCTCTGTTCAGCTTCGCTATCGCTATGCTCTCTCCACTGCTGGCTGCTTCTCTTCTTCAGCTCCGCCATCGCTACGCTCTCTCCACTGCTGGCTGCTTCTCTTCTTCAGCTCTGCTATCGCTATGCTGTTTCCATGCTCCATCTCCAACTCTGTCTCTCAAACTCTGTCTCTCCACTCTCTGTCTCCAAGCTCTCCACACTTCAATTCCCTGCTGTTGACTCCAACTTCAATTCCCCGCTGTTCACTCCAAGCTCTCCAACTTCAACAACCTCGCTCCAATTGCCGACCCCCCAATTTATCCCCGCTCTCATTACTCCCCAATTAATTAGTCCGCGTCCCAACCACGCTCCTCGTCGTTCGCACCTGCTTCTCCTCCAGACCTTTAGGCGCGACTCTAGACTTGGCAACAGCTCCAGCCAATCACAGCCGTCCTTGGCTCACCCAGCTTAATTGCCCTAATATAACCTGCACTGTATTTGCCTTCGCTACAGGCTGACCCAACATAACCCGTACTGTCTGTGTTATGTAATCACGCTGTTTCCACTATGCACCTTCCTACTCCACTACACATGTACACTAATATACACACTCTCATATATGAATATACAACAACAACAACAACCGCCATTCGCCACTAAGTGGCGGTGATGTCACCACGACGCTTGTGCCAGGCTATGTGCACCCTGAGGCCACGTGAAGTGTCGAACGCCCGCTGGCAGGTGGTCACGGGGCAGACCCAGGTGCCACGGGTCGACTGACTGAGATAACTGGCTGATGCACCACCTGTGCCCCCTACTGTGCCAACCTGCTGTGCTTTAGCCACCCGGCGCTCCGCTCGCTGTTGTGAGCGTCGCTCCTCCGCCCTCCGTTGTTGTTGGAGGGCGACTGCCTCCAACTGCCCAGTAGCATCCTTCACGAGCCTCCTCCACAGAGGCCGATCTTGACACCGCTGGTACCAGTCATCGGCAAGTCCACTCAGCTCCACGTCCTCCTGTACCACATCACTCCATCTCTTCTCTAGCCCGTGCCGCGCCCGCTTAGCCCCCTCAATCCGGCCAAACAAAAGCTGTTTCGGCATGCGTTGGCTGGGCATGCGGGCTACATGACCCAGCCATCGCAGCCTTGCCTGCCGGAGGAGCTCACCGATGGGACCCTGCCCAGATCTTTCAAGGATTTGTGAGCTCCTCACACAATCCAGTCTGGTTAAACCCAGGATGGATCGTAGGCAGGCCAGCCTAAATGTTTCTAACCGGCGAAGATGTTCCATTAGGGGGGTCCACGTTTCGCAAGCGTAGAGAAGGGAGGGAATGACCGTGGCCGAGAAGACCTGAAGCTTAGTGCGGAGCGACAGACCAGGTAGCTTCCACACAGCGTTACGCAACCGATGAAAAGATATTGCCGCTCGACTGATTCGGAGTGAGACCTCTGCTGTACACACTTTACACACCCCTGTTTGAGTCTGCAGTTTTAATGTGACAGTATTTTTTTACATGAAAATGAATGCAAGGAATCTTCATATAATAAGGATTCACATTCATGAGGCGCAATTCATCCAGTGATATGAGTGCGCCATGGACAAATTAGTGAATATACGCATGTATGTGCGTTATTTACTTTCGTTACTGTGTGTGTATGTAGGTGTGTAGACGAGGAGTAGTAGTGTCGTGATTAGCGCTACGCTACGCTATGAACCCGGCGTCCCGGGTTCGATTCCCGCTCACGACCAACACCGGTGACGATTATCTGAACCGGACCTGGGCCTCCCTCTAGGTCGACTCAGCCTCAAATGAGGACCTGGTGCAGTGTGTAAACATTGCCACTAAGGATACAAAGGCGGTCGGGGTGGTGTAGGTCACTGTTGTATATGTTGGTTGTGAAAATTTTGATGAAAATAATAAAAATTAAATGAAATTTGGAATTTGCGTAATTATCCGCAATTATGTTAGGTGATGCAATTATGCGCATAAATTATGCTAATTCGAGATATAATCATTCATTAATGCTCGTGTGTGTGATTATGCTATTGCAATCCGTTATTATGATTAGGCCCCGCCTCGCTGACGAGGGTCGGATTATCAATCGGAATAATACAATTCTTCGTATGAAGTTATACAGGTGCTGTGAGCATGCCAGAGTCAGCTCAGCTTCCTTGTTTAACTTCGTATTATCGATCGGTATAATACAATTATTCTCGTTTTAACATTTACTGAGTGTATTAGTGTGTTTATGTCAGGTCTCCAAATTGAGATCTCAACGCAGAATACAGTTCTTATAAATAAGATTATTACGCACGAAATCAGGAAGGACACACGCAACCACTTCTGCGTTAATCAATTTTATTCTAAACAAAACTTTAACATAAGGATATGCGAACTCTCAAGCTCGGAATTTTCAACACAGCATCAACACAGTAAACATCAACGATTGCGTTGTTTCACTTTGACAACTGCACATATTATTAATTCCACTGCGTAACGCGAGCTTAATTGGTGATAGGGAGAGTCGTTAAAACATGCAGGCACGCTATTCTACACAAAAACCTTAACACTCTAATATGGAAATTTTTGTACTTGAAATTGTCAGCATAGTACTACAGGCAATGTTCATTTCATTGATCCATCTCTTCAACCCTCAATAATCACGTTGTTAATTGGGTAACGGAACAATTGATTGCTTCCTCTGGGTACCACGAGCATATGGAAAATACGAATAAAAAGTCCTTAGTAGTTCATCCGACGATATTCATGCGAAAAGGCAGTCAAAACAATTATTATTCTCAAAGGCAAAAGTATACGTCAATGGATTCATCGGCAAGATTATGCCATTAAACGAAAACGAACGACTGAGATACTTCTAAATGACCGTATCCACGTAACTCAATAGGCAGCAATGTTCTTCACGATCAGCACCTTGGAATGTCACTCTTCTTGATTGTCCCGATATGCGTGTTGTGTGTCTTCGTGAAACAGACGCAGGGTGATGCGTCGTGAGGGTGAGAGTGTGGGGGGAGGGTTATACGAACTGCTTTGTTCTCTTGCTCGGGGCGTCGGCTTGGCTGCTCGTGCTGGCAGATACGGTCTCTTTCCACTGATGTAGTAGCTGATCCGCACGTGCTCTCTGTGGAGATGCTCGAACGCGCTCTTTGCTGGTTCGCTGACTCTTTTGCTCATGGGCGGCTGGTCAGGCTCTTTCCATTGCTGGATGAGCCAAGTCAGCACACGCTTGGCTGCTGGCAGCTGGCACTCAATGTAGAATAAAAGTCTTTTAGCGATATTTCTTTCAGCTCTGAACTCACACTCGGTGGCACATCGCTACTCTGCCAGCCTCGCATCCTCGGTTGATCGCGGGGCCCCCTTGGAGCCTGCCGCTCGCCACCCTCTTCTGGCGCTTGCTGAGCTGTTGTCTTGTTGAACTGTCGAGTGTGCTATTGTCGCTCACTCTCAAAACTTGAAAATTGTATTTGCACACCTCTTACACAACTCTGATAGCTTAGTATGATACAGCTTATCGCAATCCTCGATTCTGCAAGCGACTCAAAACATCAGGATGAATGTATAATAACTTTCAGCGATACTCTGTCTGCCCATGCCGAACTCAGCACCTAACGTCCCCTCGCCCCTCTTCTCTGCGGGACACAGCACCCATTGCTAATGTCTCGAGGCCATGCCTCGGAGCTGGCTTGATGTCTTCTTCCGAACGCTGTCTCGCTGTCCTTTGCGGAGCTTAAATGTGAAATTCCCTCTCCTCTCTCCGCGTCTCTTGCGAGAGAGAGAAAAAACAGATGCCCTCCCCGTCCGCTGTCTCACCGCGGTCGCGCGCGTGATTGCCCCCCTCCCCTCTTGGTGACCCCGGGCGGCTGTGTTACATCAAACAGGTTTGTTTGTGAATTGTCCTTTGGCAATCTGGAGATTTTGCAGATAGTCGCTAACCTCTCTTTGCCCCGGAGGTTATTATTTATTTATTTAAACGACCTTTTTACGATCTCCCGTTGCTGTTTGCTGGTCCTTGTCGTAGCGGTGTTTATTTATTTATTTCAGTTACTATTTTAAAAATATCGGCAAATATTATTATTGATTTTAATTGTGGAAAAAGGGCCATATACAACACCACCCACCCCCTCGTGTGCCGTTCCGGCCTTCATAGGTGCTCGCTAACAGCACTTGCCCCTACAGTCTGTTAAGGCTACACGGGGGATCTTTGTCTTTTTTGTAAGATGAGGTCTTGCAAAACAACACCCTTATGAACACAAACACGTTTCAGATTATAAAGGTACAGTGCAGTATAAATGAATGGATGATTGTGAGTAAACTCCTTTTTGTGAATGCCACCTATGATATATAAAATGTCTAACACAGAAGCATTGAACAATGAGCAGCTTTGCTCATGAACGTGTGTGCTCTGGTCACGTGCACCGCCATTGTGAGTGTCCCTCACTCACCGCGTGTTTGACTCCGCGGTTCCCGTGGGCTCAGTGAGTCAGCGCTGTCCCTTCCCCTGTCCACCCGGGTTTAGGCTGAGTGAGAACGAGATCAGAGACAGGGGACTCCAACTTTTAGCCGACGGGATGTTGGAGAGAGAAGGGAGTTTGGAGACGTTAGTGTTGAGTAATTTCCTGATGCACACACACTAATATAGGTACACCTAAACAAATATATACACATATATGGACACAAAACACAAATATACTCACTATACCATAATAATGTATTTAAACGTCGATTATAACTTTATTTATATGCACTCATCAATTAAGTTATTAGCCACACTTATTACAGCACTGTTAACCACTTAAATAACAATACAATTACATATTGACTTAAAGCTTTCGTGACTGCAGGAATTCATACTCTTTAGGTCTTTCGGTAAAGTCATGTAGATAGAAAATAATATTTGATTATTTTTCTATCTACGTGACTTTACCGAAAGACCCAAAGAATAACAATGCAATTACCATTGTCACATTACCTACTATAACCAATGATATTGTTTCAACTATATTGTGTTAATACAGTAGATCATCGATTATCCAGCAGCATCGGAGGGGAGGGGTACTGGATTTTCAAAAAACACCAGATGATCACATCATTATTTAAAATAGCTTGTTTTTGCACATTCTTGAATAAGATTATGTTTTTAGGTGTTCTGCATATATATTGACTGTTTCAAATAGTTTACGATATAAAAATCGCTTAACTAAATATACAAAGACAAAATAAATATCTTGCTGTAAATAGTGACTATTTACTGTACCGCACTCAGCACTCCAATATCGAAGACTCTGCATGGGGTGATGTGCGTACAACGCTCTTGTTCAACAACTTGTGTTAGACATCGACTTGTGTTTGACAACTTGTGTTTGACAACTTGTGTTTGACAACAACAACATGTGTTTGACAACAACATGTTTTTGACAACAACAACTTGTGGTTGACAACAACAACTTGTGTTTGACAATCGCCGGACTGATGCAGCCTTCAGACCGGTGCTCTGGCGAACGCCGAACTGCACGCAATTTTCGCCGGATCAAGCTGTATATTTACTCTTTCTATTACTGTAGTTGTTAGTCATGAAAATGTATATAAGTGCAGTATTTTCATTGTTTAAGTTGTATGTAGTGTATAATGTACTGTATATATTTTTTGATGCGGAAATGGGAGGATGTTCTGAGGAAATTAGGAATGAGAGGCTACTGGAAGAGTTGTTGTGGAAATGCCGATATGCAGGCCAGGTGCTAAGTTACCTTGTGCCAGACAGTTGTCACTGGGGGTTTCCTTTAATTACATTGTGATGAGATGTTACATGAAACGCTTTCAGATGTGACCGCTTACAGAATGATGCAATATCGAAGATAAATCATGATTATTTGATCTATATATACATACACAGAGATTCTACAGATAACTTTTAGCAGACTTTTGGGTCATGTACTGTTCGGGAACACCTAATGAAGACCAGAACGGCACATGAGGGGTTGGGAGGCCAGCACCACACTCAGCCAACTGATGTTTACTTACTACACCAGGTAGTAATTTAAGGCTGAGTCGACCTAGGTGAGGTCCATGGCCGTTTTAGATATTCATCAATGAAGTTCGCCGTGAGCGGCAATCGAACCAGGTTTGTGGCTCACTGTGCTAACCACTGCACCACTACTTCCCACGTGCATGCACACAAATATGCATGCACTAAGATACACATGTACCAAACATGTATAGAGATGGACTTACACAAATGCACACATAGTAGACATTCACACACACATCACATTCAACCCAAAAATCTAAACAGCAGTTGCTATTTGCAAGCTCCTATTAAAGTTGACACGAGGTTCATTTGTGCACAGTAGCCACAAACACGACCCTCAACCACTGTCCCATCAACCACCACCACCCCTCACCATCCCCCACTCTGTGCCCAGACCCTCCACCCATCCCCTCTGCCCCGACTAACCACCTCTTCTCTTCCTGCAGTCTGTATCTTTGTTCACTGACGGACAAGTCGGGTTCCTCTCTCAGTGTCATCCTCAAGGCCAACACAGGTTTGAAGATTCTCAGGTAAGCTCTGCTGTTCGTTTCTCACTTGTGCTCTGTGCACTAACTGCTAATTATTGGTGCAACGCGTTGTCAAGTAAACATTTGAATGTGAAAAAATTTAATCTTGCTGTCCTGCTTAATCGAGTCCACTTTAAAAATGTTTTACTGTAATCTTAACACATTTGTTTAGTTTAACACATAGGTTAAAGCAATATTCACAACATTGTTAGCAGATACATTAATTGAAAACATCTCCCTGTGTTCTCGATGAAAATGTACTTCACTTGTGTGTGATCCTCTCTTGTAACTTTGTGTTTATATAAACACAAACACTTCATATTATAAAGGTACAGTGCAGTATAATTGAATGGATGATCGTGAGTAAACTGATATTTGTGAATGCCACCTATTATATATAAAATGTCTAACAGAAGCATTAAACAATGAGCAGCTTTGCTCATGACGGTGTGTGCTGTGATCACGTGCACCGCCATTGTGAGTGTCCCTCACTCACCGCGTGTTTCACTCTGCGGTTCCCGTGGGCTCAGTGAGTCAGCGCTGTCTCTTCTCCCATCCACCCGGGTTTAGGCTGCGTCGCAACGAGATCGGAGACAGCGGCCTCCGACTTTTAGCAGACGGGATGTTGGAGAGAGAAGGGAGGTTGGAGACGTTAGTGTGAGTAATGTCCTGATGCACACACACTTATATAAGTACGCCTAAACAAATATATACACATATACAGACACAAAACACAAAGATATTCAGTAGCATAATAATGTTGTATTTTAACGTCGATTTTAACATAATTTTTATGCACTTATCAATTAAGTTATTTGCCACACTTATTACAGCACTGTTAACCACTATTAAATCAGAATCAGAAAGGGTTTTATTCGCCATGTAAGTTCACACCGACACGGAATTTACTTTGGCAGGATGGTGCATACATTCAACATATAGGAATCTAAAATCTTAAATAAGTTTTAAACAAGTCTTACTATAATAAGGGTTAAAAGTCTAACACTAAGGGGCTGAAGTATATAAAATTAAATAAATATCGAATATAAAATAGCTTTAAGATATAATTTAAAAATACAAATAGGGAAACATAGTTAATATCAGCAACGTGTCGTTATGTAGATCAAATGTTAAAAACAGTGTTAGCCCTTGGCCTTGTTTAACAGGCCAGCAGCAGATGGGAAGAAACTGTTTTTATGGCGTGAGGTTTTGGTCCTGATGGACCGAAGCCTTCTGCCGGAGGGGAGTAGCTGAAACAGAGAGTGTCCAGGGTGGGAGAAATCGGCCATAATCTTCCTCGCTCGCCTCATAGACCTTGTCGTGTGCAGGTCCTCGAGGGTCGGTAGATTGCAGGCAATTACCTTCTCAGCAGTGTGGATGATACGCTGCAGTCTGCTCTTGTCCTTGGCAGTGGCAGCAGCGTACCAGACGGTTATGGAGGAGGTGAGGATGGATTCAATGATCGCTGTATAGAATTGCACCATCATTGTCTTTGGCAGGTTGAATTTCTTCAGCTGCCGTAGAAAGTACATCCTCTGTTGAGCTTTCTTGGTGAGGGAGCTGATGTTCAATTCCCACTTGAGGTCCCGGGAGAGAATAGTGCCCAGGAAGCGGAAGGACTCTACAATTTTTACTGGGGAGTCTAACAGGGTGATGGGGGTGAGTGGTGCTGTATTCTTCCTGAAGTCCACAACCATCTCAACTGTCTTTAGAGCATTTAGCTCTAAGTTGTTCTGGCTACACCAGGTCACCAGATTGTCAGCTTCCCACCTATAGTCAGACTCATCCCCACCAGAGATCAGCCCAATGAGGGTGGTGTCATCCGCAAACTTCAATAGTTTGACGGACAGATGATTGGAGGTGCAGCTGTTGGTATACAGGGAGAAGAGCAGAGGGGAAAGGACGCAGCCCTGAGGAGTTCCGGTGCTGATGGACCTGGAGCCAGAGACTTGTGTTCCCAGCTTAACGCACTGCTTCCTGTCAGACAGGAAGTCTGTGATCCATTTACAGGTGGTGTATGGCACGTTCAGCTGGAAGAGCTTGTCCTGAAGCAGGGCAGGGATGATGGTGTTGAAGGCAGAGCTGAAGTCCACAAACAGGATCCTGGCGTAGGATGCTGGGGCGTCCAGATGCTGTAGGGTGAAGTGGAGGGCCATGTTAACTGCATCGTCCACAGACCTGTTGGCTCTGTAGGCAAACTGAAGGGGGTCCAGGAGAGGGTCTGTGATGGCTTTGAGGTGTGCCAGGACCAGGCGCTCAAAAGACTTCATTACCACAGATGTAAGGGCGACCGGTCTGTAATCATTTAGTCCTGTTGGCCTTAGCTTTTTGGGCACAGGGATGATGGTGGAGGACTTGAGACAGGCTGGTACATGGCATGTCTCCAGGGAGGTGTTAAAGATGTTGGTGAACACCGGAGACAGCTGGTCAGCGCAGTGCCTGAGGGTGGCTGGAGAGACAGAGTCCGGCCCGGCTGCTTTGCGTGGATTCTGCCTCTTGAAAAGTCTATTAACTTCTTCCTCCTGAAAGGAGATAGTCGTCTCTGTAGTATTGGTGGGGGATGGGGCCTCTTGGGTTGGAAGGGGTGGTTCAGGACAGTCCAATTGTCTTTCAAATCTACAGTAGAACTCGTTCAGGTCGTTGGCTAGGCGGGAGTCGTTAGTGGTGTGGGGGGCTCTGGGTTTGTAGTTGGTGATCTGCCTGAGCCCTCTCCAGACAGAAGCAGCGTCGTTTGTAGAGAACTGGTGTTTTAGTCTCTCTGAGTACAGTCGTTTAGCCTCTCTCACCGCTTTGCTAAACCTGTTCTTCGACTCCTTGAATCTGTCTCTATCTCCACTCCTAAACGCTTCCTCCTTCTCCAACCTCAACCTTCTGAGCTTTGCTGAGAACCAGGGCTTATTGTTGTTAAAGTTCACCCTGGTACGTGTTGGGATACAGCAGTCCTCACAGAAGCTGATGTAGGACGTCACAGCCTCTGTGAGTTCATCCAGACTATTGGTAGCAGTCGTGAACATATCCCAGTCAGTACAGTCTAAGCACGCCCGCAAATCTTCCACAGCCTCACTGGTCCACTGTTTAGATGTCCTCACAGCAGGTTTACAGAGTTTTAGTTTCTGCCTGTATGCAGGAATCAGGTGGACCATGGCATGGTCAGAGTGTCCTAGTGCTGCTCGGGGGACGGCATGGTAGGCTCTACTGACTGTAGTGTAGCAGTGATCCAGAGTGTTCCCTTCTCTGGTTGGGCATTTAATGAATTGTATGTATTTGGGGAGTTCGTGGCTGAGATTACCTTTGTTAAAGTCGCCAAGTACGATAACCAACGAATCTGGATTTGCTCGCTCCACACTCAGAATCTGATCGGCGAGCATGCGTTGGGCTTCTTTAACCTGAGGACAAGGCGGCAAATAAACTCCGACCAAAATGAGCGATGCGAACTCGCGAGGCGAGTAAAACGGTTTACAGGTTATAAAAATTGATTCAAGGAGTGGAGAACAATGTTGCAGAATCACTGTGACATCTACACACCAGCCACTGTTAATGTAAAAACAAATACCACCGCCTTTCGTCTTGCCGGAGAGTGCTATGTCACGATCCGATCTTACAAGATGGAATCCTGCTAGTTGTAGCGAAGTGTCCGGAATCAAATCACACAGCCATGTTTCCGTGAAGCACAATGCAGAAGCTGAAAGAAAGTCTTTGTTTTTTACCATCAGTAGCTGAAGTTCATCCATTTTGTTGTACAGTGAACGTACGTTGGAGAGGAAAAAGCTCGGAAGCACTGTTCGGATCCCGCGTCTGCGTAGCCGTACTAGAGCCCCCGACCGTTTACCCCTTGGGCGGCGTTTCGTTGCTTGAGCAAAGCCTAGCGCGGCATTGACTAGAATGCCTACTAATTCTGCCGCTGGAAGCAGAAAAGTAGGAATTAAATCCACAGGAGTTGTTTCCCTGATATTTAAAAGTTCGTCTCTTGTTAGAGAACTCCGAAAATCTTGGCAAAACACTGAATTGACAGACAAAACAAGACAAAACAGGGCGCACCGACCGGCTGAGGCTACCATCATCAGCGCCATCTTCGCACCAGCACGGGTGTGCTGAACAGCAGGACTCTCTCACCAGCACTGGTGTGTTGAACAGTAGGCCCCTCTCACCAGCATGGGAGTGGTGAACAGCAGGCCCCTCTCACCAACACGGGTGTGATGAACAGTAGGCCTCTCTCACCAGCATGGGAGTGAACAGCAGGCCCCTCTCACCAACACGGGGGTGATGAACAGCACGCCCCTCACACCAGCACGGGTGTGATGAATAGTAGGCCTCTCTCACCAGCACGGGTGTGATGAACAGCAGGCCCCTCTCACCAGCACGGGTGTGTTGAACAGCAGGCCCCTCTCACCAGCACGGGTGTGTTGAACAGCAGGCCCCTCTCACCAGCACGGGTGTGTTGAACAGCAGGCCCCTCTCACCAGCACGGGTGTGCTGAACAGTAGGCCCCTCTCACCAGCACGGGTCTGTTGAACAGCAGGCCCCTCTCACCAGCACGGGTGTGCTGAACAGTAGGCCCCTCAACACGGGTGTGCTGAACAGCAGGCCTCTCTCACCAACACGGGTGTGCTGAACAGTAGGCCCCTCAACAGCAGGCCCCTCTCACCAGCACGGGTGTGCTGAACAGCAGGCCCCTCAACACGGGTGTGCTGAACAGCAGGCCTCTCTCACCAGCACCGGTGTGCTGAACAGCAGGCCCCTCTCACCAACACGGATGTGATGAACAGCAGGCCCCTCTCACCAGCACGGGTGTGCTGAACAGCAGGCCCCTCTCACCAGCACGGGTGTGCTGAAAAGCAGGCCCCTCTCACCAGCACGGGTGTGTTGAACAGCAGGCCCCTCTCACCAGCACGGGTGTGTTGAACAGCAGGCCTCTCTCACCAGCAAGGGTGTGCTGAACAGCAGGCCCCTCAACACGGGTGTACTGAACAGCAGGCCTCTCTCACCAGCACGGGTGTGATGAACAGCAGGCCCCAAAACAGCAGGCCTCTCTCACCAGCACGGGTGTGATGAACAGCAGGCCTCTCTCACCAGCACGAGTGTGTTGAACAGCAAGCCCCTCTCAAGACAAAACAAGACAAAACTGGACAAAACAGGGCACACCAACCGGCCGAGGCTGCCATCATCGGCGCCATCTTGATTGAAATAACAATACAATTACAATTGTCACATAACCAACTCTAACCAATGATATTGTTTTAAATTATATTATGTTAATATATTAGATCATCGATTATCCGGCAGCCAGATTTTCAAACAACCAGATAATCGCATAATTATTTAAAATATCTTATTTTTGCATATTCTTAAATACGATTACATTTTGATTTAAAGCTTTCGTGACTGCAGTAATTCATGTTTTTAGCTCTTTCAGTAAAGTCACGTTGAAGGGAAACAATAAAATAATAAAATATATAATGTATTTTTTATTGTTTTATATATTTTATTATTTATTGTTTCCCTTCAACGTGACTTTACCGAAAGAGCTAAAAATACGATTATATTTTTAGGTGTTCTGTATATATATATTTAATGTTATTAAATAGTTTGCGATCTAAAAATCGCTAAAAGTAAATATACAAAGACAAAATGAATATTCTGCTGTAAAAAGTGACTATTTACTCTTATTGGTTCTTTCGGTAAAGTCACGTAGGATGGAAATAATAAAATAATAAAAATAAAACATTATAAAATTATCACGACGTTTCGGCCACAACATTTACTAACCGCACTCACCACTCCAATATCAAAGACTCTGCATGGGGTGATTTGTGTACTATGCTCTTGTTAAACAACTTGTGCTTGACAACAACTTGTGTTTGTCAATAGTTGGACTGATGCAGCCTTCAGACCGGTGCTCTGGTGAATGCCGAATTCCACTCAATTTTCGCCAGATCGCACTTTATATTTTCTGTTTCTATGACTAGTTATTAGTCATGAAACATGTATATACGTGGAGTATTTTCATTGTTTAAGTTGTTGTATGTAGTGTGTAATGAACTGTATATATTATTTGACACTGAAATAAAGCATAGCTGCTTGTTTTGTCACGCACTTTGTGCCGATCGCCGGACTGGTTCAGCCTTTGGAGCGGTTTTACCGGTTTCATCGGATGTTGGAACCCAGATAGGCACGCTCTGGATATAATCAATGATCATCTGTATTTAATGTCATAGATTACAATTAAGAATTTTATATAATGAACGGCTGCAATCTTGACATTAATTGCCCACCCATACGTTTACATTAATAACACCACAACCTGACTCTTATTAAAGCCATAAATCACCAATGGCTCTTATTCGCCAACCCGATACATTTGAACATTATTTGATCCTTACCCAATATACAGTTTAAACTAGCCTTTGCCTCGTGATGGGTTACGTGGACATCTGTGAAAAAGAGCTTTTTAGCTTTTCAGATTCTCTAATATAAATAAATATTCAGATTTATATTCTGGCTCCTCTGCCTGTATCTAGTGGCCTTGCATGGACAAACGCGATTTTTAATACAAAATATTGCAGACCTCGCCAAATGCGGTGGGTTACGTTCCTGTAAAATGCCGTGTTGGACAAAGCCACATTAAACAATTAATAGACAAATAGGATTGCGTTCCTGGGTCCGAAATGATTACTCCCTCTGTTTAGCTGATTCTACGAGATTTCCACCCTTATTGTACTAAAAGGTGTTGAGTTGCTCTCCATTTCTTGTGAGTGTGTACACTTTTATTTTCCAGTTTCACCCCACTCAGTGCCTTTTCTCTCCCTGTAGTCTGATAGAGTGCTCACTGACGGACAAATCGATCCCAGCTCTCCATGACATCATGATCACCAACAAAGCATTGAGGAAGCTCGGGTAAGTTATGCAGCTTGTGTCTCATACGCGCTCTGATTGTTGCTACAAACAAAACAACTGAGATTCGTCAGTAACACTGTGGCCTTAGCAGGAGAAAATATGGAAAAGGCAACGTTTTGGAAATTGACCTTCACACCATGTTTGTGTGCTAAGAGAGCCATTGCCAGAAGTGGAGTGAGTAGTGGAGTGTATTCCAGTGCATTTAATATTCTCTTTGGTTCTTTCGGTAAAGTCACGTAGAAAATCAAATCAAATAATAATAATAGAATAGACGTTCCGATTGCAACACAAGCAACCATCATCAGGTAAGAATGAAAAAAATGGCAAACTTAGAAACACAATGCAACACAACACAGAACCGAACAGCACAACAGCCAACACCCCACCTGGTTGACCCCGCTCCTCCAAATAATGACAATATTCATTATCAGACCAATGAACATGACCAAACGACTGGAAATGCGCCTGATCTTAAATCTGCAAGATAAGCAGGCTTTAGCCTGGAGTGCTGAGACGGGTGACCACCGCACATAACCACAGGAGTTATAGGCAGCAGAGCTAAGTTGCAGACAACAGACTGCAGTGTGCAGCACAATCCACCGTTGTACTTCACTACGATCCTAGATCTGCAGTCCTTGCCATCACAGGCCTGCACTGACCCGCGTGGTGAAGTATGGTGAAACAGCTCTCATGGCATGGGGAGACCTTCATCCAGCATGGTTGTTGTGGGGGCTGCGTGGGTCTTTGTGTGAACCCGCGTCAGCGTGAACCTCTCTCTTGCTGCAGGGTGGATGGCACTCGCTTCAGTGAGGAAGGGAAGCAGGAGTTGAGGAGCAGATGGACTCACCGAGGAGGCCTGGATATTTAGATATAAGCTGAGAGGCCGTGCTGGCCCTGCAGCAGATGGAGCTGGTCCACGCACGACTTGAACAGCAGCCCGGCTCATTTTACCTCCACCGCTCCGATCGTCGACCCTGACTCTGAGACGACAATGAGCTGGGAGCTTTCTCTGTGAGCTCCACATGGAGCCAAGGGTGAACGCGACTCCAAGATGCTGATGAGTGTGGTGATTCCAATAATGTGTAATAATGTGTAAGTGTATTTATGAATATGTGGTATAGGGAAGCGATGTTGGTGGCATGTGGAAGGGGTGTCGGTGGCTTTTAAATGGTCTGGCAGCTCACCATTGTTTCACTGAGTAGGAATGTTTGTCATGAATGTGCGTACATAGGGGTGTGTATCACACTCATGCAGATATCCTCGTCTATTTATGTATGACTTCAATATTCACCCTCTATCTTTTTTATATTCATGCATTTTAACTTTCAGTTGCGCTATGATCGGTCTAAAAATAATCTTCCAAGCCGACTTCAGATATAAGAAATGTACTAACGATTGTTATAAAGTTGTTTTACTCTGAATTCTCTTTCATTGCTCTAATTGATTAGTTTTCGATTTTGGTGCCTCGGATCACACTTGCAATTGAAACTATCCAGGTTAAAAACCTGGCTAAACAAATACACTTGATATTTCTTATCTTTGATTATACACATCTGTATACCAAATAACAGCACTTCAGCCTCGAAATGCTTAACAACGTATCAATAATTCAATTTTAATGTATACATTTATTGGCAGACTGTCATTGTCTGGATGTGGTCTGGGAATGTTTATTGCTGTTGTTTTACTGCCTTTCCCAAGCTTGGGAACTGATGCAATTTGAACTTGCATACTTTTAGGTATTTGTTTAAGTAATGCCATGGTGGTGTGATGTCATCTTCCTCGCCTGGTATGCAAGAGTTCAGGGGTTGGATTTCGACCCTGACACCTGCTGTATAGTTGGAGTCTGCATGTTCTCTCCGTGGTCACTTGTTTTTTTTTTCCTCTGGGTTCTCCAGTTTTTCTCTCCATATTTAGAAACATCCGTTTACATGTATTTGCTGCTATAAATTTTCACGTGATAATCCACTTCCTCGAGCTATTATTAGTGGCTTGCTTCTGAAAAATTAGATAATAGCTCTGGGCCTTTCCTGGTAAGATAAAAAAAGAGTTTAGTTTCATTTGTATATTTTAAGTGATTTGTTCACCTTTACTTTACTGTGCACTCTTATCGTGTTGTATTGTATTGGTTGTTGTAACTTTTGTCCTGTCTCTACTGCACTCATTGCATTACTCCAGTATAAATGTTCAGATTCTGCTATTAAGTGTAGATTTATATTTATATACTCAGCCTTAACTGAGTATCCATCGCAGTGTGTAAACATCAGCACTGGGGAGACAAAGGTGGCCGAGCGTGGCACTGGCCACACCACACCCTCGTGTGCCATGTCAGCCTGAATAGGTGCTAACTAACTGGACTTTCCGATACAGCTTGTGGAGGCTACATGGGGAATCTGTGTATGTTTCCTCGTGTGTGTGTGTGTACTGTATATGGGGGATCTGTGTTGTACTTGTGTGTGGGGGTAGCCGTGGTTTAGATGGTGATGATGAAACACGGGAACAGAGAAGAGACTCCCAGCGACTCCACTCCTCCGCTCCCAGTGTCAGCGCGTTGAGCTTTTGATGCAGGAGGTTTAGGAAATGTCCATTTGTCTGACTCCACTTGCTTCTCTTGCTTGTCAAGCATTCTAACTTCTCGCATGGACTACGTGCTGGAGAATACAAACTCGGTGTAACTCACAAGAGGACTCTCCTGGTTACTCATGCGGCGTTGCCATTTAAATATTTCAATGTTATTGAATAGTTTTGATATTGTGCGCAATGCTATCATCGACCGTACTAATGGTGTCACGAGACTAATAACATAATGTTTGGATATCTCACGGTGCAGTGCAAGCATTTGTGTTCGATAGCGGCCCACAAAAGTGGATATCACAGAGCTACCAGTCAAATGCATTCCACTAACACTCGGTTTCAGACAGACCCATAAACTGAGATATCCGCAGACTCACATTTAGATATAAAGACTCATATAGACACAAAAAGACAAACAGAGAAATGTACTCACACTGAGCTAGAGACTTACAGGGATGCATAGACTCACACAAGGCACACAGTCTCGCTTCGACAAACACACTCACAAAGAGACTCATATCAACTCAAAGCTACAGACTCACGAAAACGTCCAGAGAATCATACAGAGAGCCCCCCCCCCCAACTAGCACCGCCCACTCTACCACTAGGGATGCCCATTCCATCATGAGACCCGCACACTCCCCAACGAGGCCCGCCTACTCCCTCACTTAGCCCAACCCACTTCATCACTAACCCAGCCCACTACCATTAAGATCTGCCAATTTCACAGCTTGCCACGCCCACTATACCACTAATCCCTCCCACTATTATCCCACTCCTAGTTAATTTTCTGATCTTTAACCGTCTGGACCACTGTTATTCTCGTCGTCTTGGTCTCCCTGAATCAACCCTCACTCTCCTCCACAAATACAAAATTCTTCCGCACAAGTTATTTTCAATCTGCCATTTATTTTTTTACATTTTGCCTCTCCTACTTCAACTTCACTGGCTTCCCATTCACTACCGCTGCCTTTTAAAATGCCTGATGCTCATCTTCAAATCTTTCTAGGGCCTTGCCCTACCTCATCTTGCCCCTCATCTCCTTCCATGTGCCCTCTCGTCCTCTCCGTTCCCAATCTTCCCTGTCCCTCCATCTCCCTACGCCCAATCCTTCTCTCTGGACACCTCCACTGGAATAACTTTCCCCAGCACATTAAGCAGTCCCCCTCCTTAACCTCATTCTGTTCCTCTCTTAAAGCCTCACCGCTTCTCCATTTCCCATTCTCTACCCCTCCCTCCCCTATCATTTTGTCTTCTGTTTTCAGATGGCTGATGTAGATGCAGAGTAACAACTACAATTTCACATTCAGGTGGTCAAGCCAGATAACCACGTCAAGAGTAGCGCAGTGTGTCATTGTCATGTGGATCGGACATTGCTTCATTGTATGTTGATTGGTCTGTTCTGGATGACCACAGTTGAACACTGGAGAGTTTTTAATTTTCCATTTGTGCATCAGCTATCTGCATCTGCCATGGTTTGTGCAGTGGATGCGGTTTAGGGTGGACCATGAGCTTCTTGGAAGATCAAACCCAGGGATCTGCCTTGGGCCTTTCACAAGGTGTTCGTTAACATCTCGCCACCAGATGAAGTGAACACCACTACGGTGTGCTCGGGATGGGTGTTCAGTCGTGATAATTTTAATCCATTCTATCTCACACCTGCCCACCGTGTCGTGGCAGTTTTTCTGTTTTTCCTGCATTGCATTTTTTATTTTAGAAAATATTTAATCTGGAAAATCCATTGCGATAGAATATCTTACGTGCAACGGTGCAAAGGAATATCAGGTGGAGCAGTTGCAGTGCTTAGATGCACCACACGACAAACCCATGGCCTGAAAGCAGTCGAGTGAAGAAGAATCAGTCCTGCCCCCCCTCGCTTCACCAACCCATACAGGGCGTAATGGTGAAATATAGAAAAAAAGCATTTACTCGTTGGTTCTATTCGGTAAAGTCACGTAGGTAAAAAAGAAAATAACAAAAATCACGACGTTTCGGCCACAACACAAGTGGCCTTTCAGGTGAAGGGACCGTGCTGTCATGAGGACAGCGTTGGAGTGAAGACAGCCAAGCCCAGGTCGCGTCCTTTAAGCTATGTGGGAGGAAGCAAAACGCTTGACAAAGGAATTCGCATAAAAATGAGTATGATGTACGTAGGAGGTGCATGGGCCATGATGGACCAGGAGCGGGTGGGGACCATGACGGACCAGCAGCGACCGAATTCGCGAGCACAAATCAGATTTGAAACACGGCAGAACGAATTCTGCCGTAGCTGACCACTGTTACAACGCTGTGGGTGATCACGATATAGTTTTCTCCGATACCAAGGTTCTCTGCAAACCCACGGGTTTTTATCAGAGATTTGTCCACGAGGCAATTCAGATTTACAAACACAGACACAATTTCAACCGAGAGGATGATTTCAAATTAAGCAATCATTGGAAAGATGTTCTAAATCAAACCACACATTAAACAAATTTTCAATGGTACAGTAATTTTTTCTTCAAGTAGTGGTATTCCAAACTTTCACAGCTGCATATTTCACTCCACACACTCACTCCACTCACTCACTCCGCTCACTCACTCACTCCACTCACTCACTCCACTCACTCACTCCACTCACTCCACTCACTCACTCCACTCACTCCACTCACTCACTCCACTCACTCCACTCACTCCACTCACTCACTCCACTCACTCACTCCACTCACTCACTCACTCCACTCACTCCACTCACTAACTCCACTCACTCACTCTACTCCCCCCCCCCCCCCCCCCCCGCTGCTGGTCTGTCATGGTCCCCACCCGCTCCTGGTCCATCATGGCCCATGCACCTCCTACGTACATCATGCTCATTTTTATGCTAATTCCTTTGTCAAGCGTTTTGCTTCCTCCCACATAGCTTAAAGGACACGACCTGGGCTTGGCTGTTTTCACTCCAACGCTGTCCTCATGACAGCACGGTCCCTTCACCTGATGAAGGCCACTTGTGTTGTGGCCGAAACGTCGCGATTTTTGTTATTTTCTTTTTTACCTACGTGACTTTACCGAATAGAACCAAAGAGTATGGATCCTTGCAGTCACGAAAGCTTCAAATCTAGAATTGATAACCTCTACGGGGAGGGCTTTCACCTATCTGTTAGCGCTTTCAACAGACAACGGGACAATAAGTCAAAGCTCATCGAGACGCTGACCTTCCTCAAAAGATGCCGCGACAACAAGGTAATACCCATCGCTTTCACACTAACATCTGCTGCTGTATCCTCACCGAATTCTAAACAGATTCTGTTTAAGGCCAGCCTATCTTTTATCTCAGAGAGGATAAGACTACTCCGTTTTGACTCGATACTTTAGACAAGACTCTCCTACAAGCTCATTTAACGCTAACACAAAAATGTCACCTGCTGATTGGAACCACGTAGACAACATGACTGCTTCTTCTGCCGATTCACTTTCAGTCAAATACAAAGCTAACTTGATTTCTAAATTCAACCACCTATCGAAGAAGAACCCAGTCCCACATATAACAAAACTAGACGTTAACAAAATCGTCATTAATCAGAGTAGCACCCCGATTTCGGACAATCTGAAAACAGTACTGGCTAGAGGGCTAAATTTTGCTGTCACCCCGAAACATTCCTGTAGATATCATCTTTCAGGTCGATGCGGCCCTTAAAGGCATAGGACACATCCAAGCAGACGTTGCGAGAGCTGAAATATCCACTATTCCTAAGAATGCTAAGAAATGTTGATTTAAAGCTTTCGTGACTGCAGTAATTCATATTCTTAGCTCTTTCGGTAAAGTCACATTGAAGGGAAACAATAAAATAATAAAATATATATAAAACAAGAAAAAAATTCTCACGACGTTTCGACCATAACACAAACCATCGTCATCAGGTGTGTCGGTTTGCATACATTTATTTATTTTTAAACGGTGTATTTTAAACGGTGTTCTTTGTAAGCCATCTGGCTACCATGAGAGATTCGTTCATGAGGCTATCCACATATACAAGCACAGAGACAATTTCAACCGAGAAAATGGATTCTGGCTTAGCAATCATTGGAAAGATTTGATAAACCATTTCAGGTCTTAATTGATTGTTCACGCTTACAGTGGCTTTCAGACAGCATACATTAATTTTTCGTCTCCCCCCTCCTCTTTTCAGAACATAGATGGACTAGTCCTTCTAAATAAACTGCCAAATCGCTGCACGTGGCGCTGACGTTTTTTATAAATATATAAATGCACCGTTTAAAAATAAATAAATTTATGCAAACCGACACACCCTGATGACGACCGTTTGTGTTATGGTCGAAACGTGAGAATTTTTTTTATTGTTTTATATATATTTTATTACTTTATTGTTTCCCTTCAACGTGACTTTACCGAAAGAGCTAAGAATAATGCTAAGAAACCCATTAGCAACACAAGCAAAAATGAACGCTCTGAACTCGCGAATTTAAAAACCAGAAGTGATATAGTCATCCTCTCAGCCGACAAAGGCAACGCTACTGTAATTATGGATAAAGATTCGTACAACAACAAAATCCAGAACCTACTCAACGATGGAAGTTACTCAAACATTAAAAATGACCCTACTAATAGCCTAACTATAAAAACCAACAAGATCATCACAAGTTCGACCTCCCTAATCGAACCAACTAAACGTCCCTCCTTAAAACCTTCTGCTGCAAGACCCCCTAGATTCTATGGTCTCCCCAAGATTCATAAAGAAGGCACTCCACTACAACCCATCGTATCCACGATCAACTCCCCTACCTATAAGCTAGCATGTTTTCTGTCAGATACCTTGCTACCTTTCACTGGCAAGACCTCAGCAGTACTTAACTCAGCTCATTTGGTCTCTATGGTCAAAGACGTTGTACTGTCCCCTGACGATATCCTTGTCAAGCTTCGATGTGGTCTCCCTGTTCACCAAGGTCCCGGTACCTGATACCATTGAAATAATTGAAAATTTGGTCCAACATGGACTAGACCCCGATACACCTGCGCTGATTAGACACTGCCTCACCAATACCTACCTACTTTACTTGGAATGGCAGCTTCTACAAACAAAATGAGGGTATCCCCATGGGTTCTCCATTATCACCAGTGATAGCCAATGTTTTCATGGAGAAATTTGAATCAGACGCCATCCAGACTTCCACCCTCAGACCTTCCCTGTGGAAGAGATATGTGGATGACACTTTCGTCATTTGGCCACATGGCCTCCCAGCTTTGAACCTTTTCCTACACCACATCAATTCTAGACATCCCGCCATCAAATTCACCATGGAAGTGGAGAAAGATGGCAAGCTACCATTCTTGGATGTTCTGTTTGAGAGGAGACCTGATGGCTCACTGGGGCATTCGGTCTACAGGAAACCCACCCACACAGATTCCTACTTGAAACCTGATTCCCACCACCACCCAGCTCAAAATAATTATCTCATCAAAACGTTATACCACAGGGCACATTGCATTTCGGGCCAACACCACCTGACCAGTGAATTAAAACATGTACACCTGGCCCTCAAGAGAAACGGATACTCTGACCATACCATCCGCCAAGCTGTTTCTCCCTCCATACAGAAACAACCACTTGATACTCCGGTCAAAACCATCACTCTACCATATATAGCAGGCGTTACTAAAAATATCTCCAAAATTCCAAACAAACACAAGATCCTGGTCCGGTTCAATACAGTGCACAAAATCCGTGACCTGATCCCATCCGTGAAGGATGTCGTTCCTGACTTACAGTACCCCGCGGTTTACAAATTGAGCTGCACTTGTGGTGATTGCTATATCGGGGAGACGAAGCGACATGTCTGACAGAATTCGCGAGCACAAATCAGATTTGAAACACGGCAGAACGAATTATTCTGCCGTAGCTGACCACTGTTACAATGCTGTGGGTGATCACGATGTAGTTTTCTCCGATACCAAGGTTCTCTGCAAACCCACGGGTTTTTATCAGAGATTTGTCCACGAGGCAATTCAGATTTACAAACACAGACACAATTTCAACCAAGAGGATGGTTTCAAATTAAGCAATCATTGGAAAGATGTTCTAAAACACTCACTCCACTCACTCACTCCACTCACTCACTCCACTCACTCACTCCACTCACTCACTCCACTCACTCACTCCATCCACTCACTCACTCCATCCACTCACTCCACTCACTCACTCCACTCACTCACTCCACTCCACTCACTCACTCCACTCACTCACTCTACTCCCCCCCCCCCCGCTGCTGGTCCATCATGGCCCATGCACCTCCTACGTACATCATGCTCATTTTTATGCTAATTCCTTGGCCAAGCGTTTTGCTTCCACACAGCTTAAATGACGCGACCTGGGCTTGGCTGTTTTCACTCCAACGCTGTCCTAATGACAGCTCGGTCCCTTCACCTGATGAAGGCAACTTGTGTTGTGGTCGAAACGTCGTGATTTTTGTTATTTTCTTTTTTACCTACGTGACTTTACCGAATTGAACCAAAGAGTATGGATCCTTGCAGTCACGAAAGCTTCAAATCTAGAAAAAAAAGCATTACTACAGATAATACATAGGAAGGCCTTTATCTAGCAGTACAGCAAGTGGGTCTGTGAATTCCATCTGGTTGCAGAACTGTGAGTGTTATTCTCTCATGTGCAAGGTGGAGTTTCTCCCGGTACTCCGGTTCCCTCCCACACAAAGCCAAACACCTGTTTCATGGAAATAGTCAGCCGTCCCAGGGCAGGCTTAAAAAAATTAGTCTTGGGATGCCAGTGATGTTATCGCAGATAGATGGACAACATTGTTATTATCATATTTGAAATTCTCTCTCTCTGCTAAGAGCACTCTTTCCCTCTCCTCCACACAAAAAGCTGAGACAAAGAACCCCTAATAGCCATACAGGCTCTAGAGTCAAGTGCTCTTTGGGAAAATGGCTCAGCCTATTTCTTATCTCGTAACACCCATGTCCCCAAAATGCAGCTCTCCCTTGAGCGCCGTCTTTAGCAAATACACTCGGCTCCACATTCTCCTTTACTGCATCAATCCATCTCTTTTCCAGCCTGTGTGATGTCCGTTTATAACCCTCTATCTGCCCCAACATAAGCTACTTGAGCATGTGGAGGCTGCGTATGTTGGATAGATGACCCAGTCAACTCAAGCATTGCCCGTTGGAAGAGCTCACGTGATGTGAGCTCACAATCCAGCCTGGTTAAACCCAGGATGGATGGGCATAAGTAGGAGAGGGGGACGATGCCAACCCCAACTGCAAGCGATGATGAAATTATTTATTACAACTTTCATCAGCTGGCTGAAACCAGGCCACTGTCGGTTTTAATGGGGTCCGAGATGGACACCCACCACCAGAGTGGAAGACTCTCAAGCGCATCTTCCTATGACCAAGCCACCATTACCTGACTCCCGATAATGGGAGGTGAGCCCACCGTTACTTGAGATTCGCAGCTTCCCACACCGCATTCATTGTTTTATTCAAAAGAAGAGCCACTCCCTGTTTTGCAGTTTCCAATCCCATGTTTAGGACTGTCCATGCCTCAGTGGTTGGTACTATGCAACCTACGACTAAAATGGACATCCAGAACGCAAATGAGAAGAGGCACTCGAGAACAAGGAGACGAGGAAGTATGAAGAGGAAATCTTCAGCAGAATCAGGGGGGAAAAATTTAAAAACCTTAGTATAGCAGGGAGAGAGATCGCGGAGACACGGACTTTGGAGACAACTCGGTGTTTATTTACCAGCTTCACATTCCCTATTGCCATACTAAAACTGAAGGGCCTTTGCTATTGATGCCCGTAGGGTCTGGAATGCTATTGCCAATAAACTGCAACTTGAATCACTACCTATGAGATCTTCACTCAAAACTGCTCTAGAGGAGTTGTACAACCCTAGCTGCCACTGCTATTCAGTGGCCTAAAATATGGCTCTAGATTTTGGTGTTATAATTAATTTATGTAGTTTATTGTAAAAAATTCGGTCACAGTCCCTATGATCACTGTTACATTGGATTTATGGGTTTTATTTTGGTGATTTCGAAAAGGTTTTTTTTTGTTTTGGCCATGTTTTTGTTTATTGTAGTACGGAGTTGACTGATGGCCTTAATCTTAGTTGTCTTGTGGTTGTTGTTATTTTGACTTGCATCCCACTGGGATTTTTGCGCACAGCGTTGGTGTACGGTGCTATTTCAGGAATATTTTGATATTTTTTTCCTGTATTTTTTGTTTGCACAGTCACATAATCACTTTAAGACGTTTTCTTGTTCATGTTTTTTGTTTGTTGCGGTTGCACCCGATTCAAGAGCCGAATGGCTCACAGGGCTATACCAAATAAATGAACTATGAACTTATTATTGGTACTTACAGCACACACGGCGTCGCTAGGCAACCGAGCGCGAGGAAAGGGGGGGGGTAGAGATGGTGTTTCTTCATTTGAGTTTAGAAAAAAGTTGATTTGCAACTTGCAGCAACAAAAACATCATCGTCAACATAATGACTCATTCCTATTGGATTCCAGTTATGGTGGTTGCTTTGGTGACGGTGGTTACTACGATGATTGCTGTGGTGATGGTGGTTTGCTGCTAGAGTGAATGTGGTTTCTATGCTGTGATTGCAACTATGTTGATGGTGATTGCTGTATTGTAGTTGCCATATTGGTGGCTGTGGTGATGGTGGTTGTTGCTAGACTGATTGTGGTTGCTACGCTATGGTTGCTGACAGTGATGGTGGTAACTACGGTGATTACTGTGGTGATGGTGGTTGCTGCTATGGCGATGGAAGTTGCTATAATCATGGCGGTCTCTATGGTGACCATCGCGGTGATGTTGGTTGCCGCGATTGCTACGGCGGTTGCCGTGGAGATGCACGCAGTGGTCCTGGCAGTGGGGCAGATCCAGGAGCTCTTGGGCGAAAGACTCCTGGGTGCGAGTCCAGGACAAGACGCGAGACTCTCCGCTGGAGAACTCCGCCTTGAGAGATTCACAGTTACGCGATCAGAGCTGCCTCAACGCATCCAGGGGGTCCTGAGAGAGACACGGAGACTCGGGGACTCGCACAGAGACGCACGCAAAGACTCGCAAATAAACTCACCTCATGATTCACAGACTCGCACAGAGACACGGAGACACACGGAGGCTTACACAGAGACTCACAGAGACTCAGCTTCACGAGCAGCGCTGCCATTCGCTCACAACTCGCCCACCCGCTCACCCACTCACCCTCACACTCACCCACCAGCCAGTTACCCATTCACCACCCAGCCATTCACCTACCCCTTCACCACCCACCCACTCAACCGCCCGCTCACCCACTCGCTCATCCACTCGCTCACCCAGCCACTCACTACCTAACCGCTCACCCCCTAACCCACCCACCACTCATCCACCTACCCGCTCACCCACTCACAACTGGCTCACCAACTCGCTCGCCGATTTGCTCACCACTCACTCGTCCACCCATTCACTCGCTCACCCACGCTCTCAACCACTCACCCACTCACCATCCACCCATTCCTTCATTCATTCACACACTCACCACCCACCCACTCACCAACCCATCTGCTCACCTACCCAACTGCTCACCCACCCACCCGCTCACCCACCCACCCGCTCACTCGCCCACTCACCCGCTCACTCACCCACCCTCTCACACACCTGCCATCTGCTTATCCACCCACCTGCTCACCCACCCGCTCACTCGCTCACTCACCCACCTACTCACACACTCACCATCTGCTTACCCACCCACTCACCCACTCACTCACACTCTCACCCACCCGCCTGCCCACCCGCCCACCAACCATACCCGCTTACCAACCCAAGTGCTCAACCACTCACCTGCTCACTCACCCACCCACTCACACACCTGCCACCCGCTCAACCACCCATTCGCTCACCCACTCACTCACACACCCACCCAACCACTCACCACCCACCCACTCACCACCCACCTGCTCACCCACCCATCCATACACATTCACCCGCTCACTCACCCGCTCTTGGGAGGATAGACTTTTAGTTAGTAAAACATCTGTAAACAAATCAGGATTACTTGTTTTACAGATGATAAAATAGATCAGTAGACAGGGGCTGTATGCGTTTCTACGTTGTAATTTATATTCTGCACAAAGGCGACTCCACAGCAGCTGTGGCGAGGCAAGGCCGGCGATCACGAGAGCCAGATGACAGCAGATAACTCGAGAGAAGCACGCGTTATCGTCTAGCTGTGGGTGTGCTCAACTGCGCGTGTTTGTGGCTAAATGCGAGAATGTGGATCAGTGTGTTATTAAATTACGAGGCTGCAATAAGATCCTTGTATGTATGTCGACCTTCTGTTGCACCGTGCTTAGCCAACCGTGATAATCGGACATTACTCAATTGTATTTTACATCGAGCAATCAGCACCCCTACGTGCAGAGCAAAGCCGCTTGCAGGTGAAATGCTGAGTCGCCTTCTTATTGTGCAAAAAAAAAAGTTGCCACTGGGGGTGCCCTTTAGAAGTGCAAAGGGGATTGCATTCCTCGCAAACCACGTGGCCCAGCTTTGCCCTTGAGAGGCAGTCGCGCCATGCAGGCGTCCCAGTGTCAGCGCTGTCACCACCGTCACCACCATCACCATCGTCACCACCGTCACTATCATCACCACCCACACCATTGTTACCACCGTCACCACTTTCAGCATCGTTACCACCGTCACCAACGTCACCACCCACACCATCGTTACCACCATCACCCTCCACGTGTAGGATTCACGGAATTTGAAGGGACGGGGAGTAATATTAGATGAAAAATCATACATAGGTGTGCAGCATGCATGCACCCACGCTCTCCAACTTATCTAGACCAACAGCTCAGAAAAACTGAATTTGTGACCAAGTTGTCGTTTAGACCGGCGGTCCCCAACCTTTTTGGCACCAGGGACCGGTTTCGTGGAAGACATTTTTTTACGGACTGGAGGGGGGGTCATCATTGGGCCTTTCCCCCTTTTCAAAGAAACTCTCCAGCGACTTATGTTTTTTGCTCATTTTGGCGAGGGTTAGCTTGTGGGATTTATACCTAAACTGTGACTGAGACAATTGCGCAGTGCGGGAGAGAGGCGCGGACGGAAGTGGTAAATACAATAATGGGCAGGCCACGCGCAGACTATAATAAGTTACGGATTCCGACTTCTCATAAGGAGCGCGCAACCTAGATCCCTGGCATGCGCAGTTGACAGTAGGGTTCGCGCGCCTATGAGAATCTAATGCCGCCGCTGATCTGACAGGAGGCGGATCTCAGACGGTAATGCAAGCGATGGGGAGCGGCTGTAAATACAGATGAAGCTTCACTCGCTCACCCACCGCTCGCCTCCTGCTGTGCGGCCCGGTTCCTAACAGGCCACGGACCGGTACCGGTCCGCGGCCCGGGGGTTGGCGACCCCTGGTTTAGACCACAGACTCAAAGCGTTGAGAACACGTGGCCGTCCCAGCAACAGGCAGCAGTGAGACAAAGACAACTGTGGACCGGTTTCGTCTAATTAGGACTCATTAGTGCAGGACGGTAATCAATACTTTCTCTTGCCATATGCCTCTGGCAGCCCCATATATGGAGATGACCTTTACACTATGGTGACCCCATAGACAGTTGTCTAAAGGTAACAGTAATCAAATCTGTAAATGATGAGAAAACCAATCACAACAAATATAAATTATGCAGGCTGGAAACAATCGATTTCACAATGGTATCAGTGAAAATAGTATACTTGTTTTTTTTACGGTAAAGTCACGTTTACACGTTCAGATACAAAAACACTCCGCATGAACCCTCCCCGAGCGAATCTAAGTAATTAAAATAAAACAAAAACAGCACCATGCATTACTTCTCTACTTTGTAGTCGCGAAAGTCTAGTGTGACAAGTCTTGATCAAATCGTGTTTATGCATATACACGTGCCTGAGTAAACATTTTAACGATGATAATCCTCTACAATTGAAAAAAACATCGCATTAAGAAGATCTGTGTGTGGGAATATTTACAAGGCCTGAAAGTTGCACAGCGCATACGACTTAGGGGTCTACAGCTGTACGCACTGCCGTGCAGTTGAAATCCTTTAAATTGTGAGAAAAAATCACACGCGGACAGAGTTATTTGTGGTTGGCGCACTGCTTTATGAACCACATATGTATTAGACAGTCACCCACAGAAGTGGATATAACAGAGCTACCTCTAATTACAAATGTAATTTTCTTCTTGAATTCCCTGCATCTGCCCTCATTCCCCTCCACCAAATAAAAAATTCTTCTGCACGAGTTATTTTCAATCTCCCCTTTAATTCTCACACTTTGCCTCTCCTCCTTCAACTCCAATGGCTTCTCATTCACTACCGCTGTCTTTTAAAATACCTGTCGCTGGTCTTTAAACCTCTCCATGGACTTCCATGTCCTCTCTCGTCCTCTTTGTTCCCAATTTTCTGTCTCTGTCCCTCCTCTTTGTGCCAAATCTCATTTATGGTCCCTCTACTTAATCTTCCTCCATTCCTCCCTTAAAGCCCCACCTCTTCTCCATTGCCCATTCTCTACCTCTTCTCTCCCCTTAAGCCTCCACTCCTTCTCGTCCCTACTCTTCTCCGATCCCATTACTGTCTATCGCTGTCACTTATTCCTCAAACTTTGTACACCCATGCCATCTAAATCATTCCATTCTGTCACTGCCTTGTGCTTGTTATGTCAAGAGAGAAGGCACTCTATAAATATACACCAAAGCCACCACCGTCACCAAGAAAAGGAACAGATTTATTTGTTGGGTCTGGAAGTGGCCAAAGTGCAAGTCGGCCATGAAAAAATTTTACATTTAAAATTACACCGCTACCAATTAAAACATTAAACACAAACACAAAGGTTGTCTTTATAACCTCAACGGACTCTTGAGGCAAGTGCTTTTAGCGAGCAACTATGAAAGCCAGCATGGTACACAATGGGGAGGGTGGCCAGCACCATGCCTGGCCGCCTTTATCTCCTGAGTAGTGATGTTTACACACCGCACCAGGTACTCATTGGAGGCTGAGTCGACCTCGGGTTAGCCCAAAACCACTTTAGTTCATCGGTACTGGTGTTGCCAAGTTCATAGCACAATACGCGAAACACTATACAATTACGGGATAATAAGCATACCCACACAGGCTTGTGCATGTGTGGGTGGGTTATTTATACAGCAGTATGTAGCATGGCAGTCAGTCGGCACCTTCCGCAATGCACGTTTGTTATTCATGAGGGTGCACATCCTGATGTATTCATTGGATGATCACCCGAAGCCACCGTGTGAGCTGAGAGTTTCTCGATCTTACCGGGTACTCGATAGAGCTGAGAAATGCACTGCGGTCAATACTCAGAGTCATCATTTAGAGGTAGAGACCCAGAGATGAAGAGAATCCTTAGCAGCCCGTACATATTAATGGATAGCAGTGATGGTCCCAGCTGCTGACTTGTACACCAGGGGTGAAGAATTGAGACAAGGCTGTGGTCCCAAGATAATTTCACTCCTTCCATTTGTTTTGTATTGAGTGGCATCCTGACGGGCACAACACGGTTCAGACGCGGCCACCAGCTCAAAAAACACGTACAGAACAAACCCTGCGCAGAGAAGCATGCAGAGACGCGTGCTCGAAATCACACCAAGACAGAGGAACGTGCAGATGAGAGAACATACACAGAGGTAAGATCCCTCCTCATGTTGACCATGATGAGAAGGAAAAAGCAACACGCAGATGAAAACGTTTCTGGAAGTGACGATGGCTGATGATCAAGAGTAACTTGGAGGGGAGGAGGTGGGAAGCTCATGCACAGGAGGTGCTGGGGCCGATTGTCACAGCGCAGGCGTCACGAGAAGTGACGTTGGTTTGGGGAGGCCTTCATCAAACAGTGGATTTACCACTGGTGATGATGCCCATAATGATGATGAATGCATGGGCAGTCCACTCACATTCGTGCATAATCAGGTGCACGTCCACTCCCCTAGTCACCCCTCCACTAATCTCACTCCCCGAGTCACCCCTCCACTCACCTCACCCCCATTCCCCGAGTCACTCTCACCTCGACTTCTCCACTCTATCGCCAGTCGCCCTGAAGAGGCCCAACTCCGGAGCCTCCCCCAGTGCCACGTTCACTCTCAGCACGAACATCGTGCGGTGCCACCCCCTCCTCTGCTGCATCCCTCCAACTCTTCCTCCGCCATTGCGAGAATCGGCTCCACGAAGGGTCCCACGCTGTCCCCGTCCCTCAATAGACTCGTGTCCTTTGTTGATGAAGGCCATTTAATAAAATAATGATAATTAATTATGCACACACACAGGTCACCAAAGTAGCCTCAATAGACATGTTAGGGCAAGTTGTGGAGCCTTGTGCTGTGGAACACACGAGGGGGTGGTATGTATTTTGTATGTTGAACTTCTTTTGCACGGTACGTAGCCAACCGTGCTAATCGGAGGTGCAGGGGAAGGGCAACAAAGTAAGCATAAAAAGTAGTTCTAAAGAAATGAGTTTTCAATCTAGATGTAAAAGTGCACAGCTCCAGTGGCTTCTAATATCAGAAGGAAGAGCGTTCGAGACGGCCGCAGAAGCGCTTCTGAAAGTGCGATGCAGCGACCGTCTTTGTTCGATGGTTCGCCAAAATCTGCTGTGGGGATGTGATGTGGCCAACACCATGCACGCGGCCACCTTTGTCTCTCCAAATTGCTGATGTTTATTATAGACTGCACCAAGTACTCTTTAGAGGGTGAGTCGACCGAGGGAAGGTCCAGGACTGGGTCATACAGACACACACAGAAAAAGATGCCCTATGTCAAATCCAGAGGCTTCTAAGAAAATGGAGGTGTAAGACAGACACAGCTATTACATGGATGAAGGTGTAATACAGATATTTGTGTTAAGGTGGTGCTGCTCACCTGAGAACAATAACAAAAATCCCACCACTCATTCATCTGTTTAATCTTTGATTGGAAAACGCTGGGCGAGACCTGCGACATTCGAGTGAGCTCACCTACTCGCTCACAAACACACAACACTCAACCCAGTCAATCAACATGTTACACACCCTAAATATGACCCGCCTTGTCCTGGGGAAGACCTGCAACATGCTACTGAGCTCACCTCTTCACTCACCTACACACCCACTATTGCTATGTCATCCACACACCCACACACTCGCTTATCTTAACAGACCTCAATAATTGACATTTAGCTCCTGAAGATATTGCTACATGCAATAAAACGCGAGTGTGTGAGTAATTGAGTGATTGATTGAATGTGTAAGTGAGCGTCTGGTTGCATGAATGAGTGAGCATGTGAGTGCGTGTGAGTGTGTAAGGTGAACGGTAGTGTATCGGCGAATGTGCTGTGCTACAAATCTGGTGATCCTAGTTCAAATCTCGCTCACCAGTCTTTGGGTCTCTGTGTAAGTTTTTACCTCTCTGTAAGTCTATGGGTCTCTGTGTAAGTCTATACCTCTCTGTAAGTCTATGCGTCTCTGTGAGTCTACGGGTCTGGTAAGTTTACTGGTCTCTGTGTGAGTCCATGGGTCTCAATGTGAGTTCATGGGTATCTGTTATCATCATCTGTGTTTGAATGAGTCGATGGCTCTGTGTGATTGACTCCAAGTCTCTCTGTTCGAGTGAGTTTATGGCTTTCTGTGCGAGTCTATGTCTACGTGACTTTACCGAAATAACCAAAGAGTAATTCCTGCAGTCACGAAAGTGCCAAATCAAGTTTGAGTCTATGTCTCTCTGTGTAAGTGAGTACAACATATCCTTGCTTAACGAGGGGGTTGCGTTGTCAAAAATTGCTGCTTAAAGCTATTTTACGTCAAGCAGAAAACTTTTCTACAAGGAAAAACGGTAAAGGGGGAGGCTCCGTTTTAGCACAATGTAACTTTTATTATTATTTTTAATTGAGAGTACAGTACACTGTTTTCTATGTTTATTTTAAATGTGTTGTGTATATGTAGAAGATCTATCTTATAATCTTTATTTATACTGGAGGAATCTAAAAAGCCCTTTTTCACAGATTTCCAGTTGGGGTGGTACAGAAAGTTACAAGAACAAACGATGCAAAAACACAATCGAAGTGAAAAGTATAGGAAAGGTAAGCAAATCACAAAAAAATAAAAATAAACTATTTTTTATCTTACCTAGTAAAGCCCTCTAAGCTATTAGCTTCTATTTCAGAAGCGAACTGGCCACAAATGATAGATGAATGAAGTAGCTTATGACGTGGACATTTATAGCAGCCAAATAATAATAAAAAAATTGTGTTACATTCATCAATATACATACAAAGGACGTGAAAGGGAGATATGATGAGTGAAAACTATAAGGGAGTGAGTGAGATGACACTACACACAGATGCTGGAACAAAGGCTGAGGAAGAGGATGACACGCCACGTAACACAGTGCGCACCGGTACAGCATCAGCTCCCAGCAATACAGAACAACGCTGCCAACACCCACACCACTCATAAGAGCAGTCCGTCATGTGCTACTCGAGTTATAGTGGGTGTGATGTGCGCTAAGCGAAACACATTACATAAAAGACGAGGATGTACTGCATATAGTCCTCTACGTCAGTGAGTCTATGTCTCTCTGTGTGAATCTGTGCGAGTGACTCTGTGGTTCTCTGTGTGGGTTAATCAATGGTTCTCTGTTTGAGTGAGTCTATGTGTCTCCATGTGAGTGAGTCTATGGCTCTGTGTCAGTGAGACGTTGGCTCTCTGTGTGAGTGCTCTCTCTGAGTGAGTCTATGGCTCTCTGTGGGAGTAAGTGGGTCTCTAAGGCCACCACCATCTTGCTCCCTGCCCAGTGCGTCCACCTGGTTGAGCTGCAGAAGTCTATTGTCCACCGCTCCAGACCGCACAGATATCCGACGTCCACCTACAGCACAAACACCGGCAGATTCTTAAACCTTGTGGTGGAAGTAAGGACACGGGAGGGGTAATAGTCAACCACCATTACCACCATTAATACCACCATTACAACTACCAAAATCACCGCTATCGTTAACACCACCATCAATATCACCACCTCCACCACAACGATCACAATCAAAATTACAATCACAATACTCTTTGGTTATTTCGGTAAAGTCATGTAGGTAGAAAAAATAATAGATCACGACGTTTCGATCGCAACACAAGCAACCATCATCAGGTGAAAAAATATAGCGAGAAAGCTGCTGAAACACGAAGTTATTTTGGCTTGAGATAAGCTCAGCCCAAGGGTAAGTGGGAAGGAGCTAGAGGTAGAATTTGCATGTAAATACAACACCACATCGTGGAAAAGGAAAGAGAGACACAGACACCGAGAGACATCCACACACAGAGAGAGGCACACACAAAGAGACACACGAGAGACGCATATAGAGAAAAACACACCGGCAGAGAGAGACACCCACACAGACAGATGCAGAGAGAGATAGACACAAAGGGAATTACATAATTGCCCATCAATTACTATGGTGTGACAATGCCAATTACCAATGTCAAAGGGAACATCAATGAATGGTAAATGTGGGGTAATATCCCCAGAAGAGCATGTAGACTACATTAAAAAAATAAAATAATCAGGCAATATAATATCACATATGGGTTCAGTTTAAAGTTTACTTATGACAAATAATACTGAAATAATTGTGCTCCATAGATTATCTTAATGGCCAAGTTACATAACCATCACGGAATCACTTAAGCTGACCATTTTAAAAGACATTAATTGCAAGATGTTGAGCAAAGGAAATTGTTTGGAAGTTCATCTCACACTAAGTACATGTTACTATAAATCTAAATCTGCATAGTTCTCGATCAGCAAAGTCGCAAACATGTTTTACCACAAGCAAGGAGTTCGGTGTAAAGCTGTTAAGCAAATTAACCACTGCACACGGTTGTAAAGCTCTCTGCCTCAAAGACAGCACTCTACCAAGTGTCACGACGCAGCTGCACACGCCGCATGACAATAGGCGGAGTGAGTGAATCTAAGTAGACACTGACCCTGTCAAAGGGGATCCCATGTCTAGAGTATTTGTGGCTGGTGCTACACATTTCTATGTGATTAGCCATTTCGCTGATCTATCATTTGTGGACAGGTCGCTTCTGGAAAACAGCCACATAGCTCAGTGGGTCTCACCTGGTAAAATAAAAATAGTTTATAGAGTTCGTTCTGCCTCAACGCGTGTTTTCATAACGCCATTTGGATATAGCACGATGGATGTATTAGGGAACACGTTTTATAACACGGATGCTAAGTGGATATAACGCGATTGAGTCAACAGAACCACGTCGCGCGAGTAGGAATGTGCGGTTGTACGGCTGCCTGGGCACAGCGTCACACGAGGCATTGGGATGCTGCTGGATGCTTCCTGATGCTCCCCACGCGCCTCAGTCTTTGTTCAGCCGACACACGCATCTCACGCTGTTATCACGGACTGTGCTTTACCCTGTATTAGTCATTGTAACGAGGGAGTTTACACAACGCGGTGTTATTCAGCAACGCAACTGCCGCGTTATAGAACACTGCAGTAAATATTGTCGCGGTGTGGAAGGAGCAATGAACGTCATCTTGTGGCATGGAAAGGCATCGCAGCCCTAGCGAGCAGCCAGAGACAAAGCCTGCACGCACGGCAAAGTTGTGATTGACCCGGGGACTATTAGCAAGTGACACGTATGGACTAATGGTTACTCTAAATGACGATGTTGACGATGGTTATAACGTGCTACAAATATGCAAAACGCACATCGCATTAGCTCTGACAAATAGCGGACTTTTTTAAAGTTATCGTTTACAATGGTTAATTTGTATATCATGCCAAGTGAGTAATTTGCGTGTGGACCCTGACAGCGGCACTCAATGTCCAACTCTTGCGAATGCTCTCAGGGGATCTTTACCGTGCGCTGCGTTCACTCACTCAGCCCCAATCTCCCTGTCGTGAACTCACCACTCACCCACTCACTCACCTCACCCTTCAACTCACTCACCCTCCTCACCTATTAATTCTCCTCATTAACTCACTCACCCTGCAATCCCCCCCCCCTCCATCACCCGGCACTCACCGCCTGTCCGTGACCACCTCTCCCGTGCCTACAACCACAAACACCACCACCACCTCTCCCGTGCCTACAACCACAAACACCACCACCACCTCTCCCGTGCCTACAACCACAAACACCACCACCACCTCTCCCGTGCCTACAACCACAAACACCACCACCTCTCCCGTGCCTACAACCACAAACACCACCACCACCACCTCCTGCTGCTGCTGCTGTCGCGGTCTCCGCGTGGCGCCGCGGGTCCAGGGGGAGGCCTCGCGGCCCAAGAGCGGCGCCACGGCTCCCCCCCCTCCCGCCCCTGGCCCCTCCCCCTCGTCCCTCCTGGCCCCTCCCCCTCGTCCTTCCTGGCCCCTCCCCCTCGTCCCTCCTGGCCCCTCCCCCTCGTCAATCCTCCTCCCGTTCGTGACGTGGAGTGAACTCAGCCCCGCCCCCCCCGCCCCCACCGCCCCCCCCCCTGCGCGGCCCCGCTGCCCATTGCAAGAATGGCGGGAAGCGGTCGCGGGGCCTACCGCGCGCCGCCTCTCGCGTGATTGGCTCGCTTCGCGTCACGTGGGGAAGGCGGAAGAAGAGTATGGGGGAGGAGCTGCGCGGTAAGGGGCGGGGCCGTGGAGTCACGTGGTGGGCAATGATTGCCAATAAGTGGGCAGGGATGGCTGTACGTCACATCCGGTGATATAGGACACGCCCCTTCGTGACGTGCCTCACACTTCCTTCCGTCCCGCGTGCCGTCAACACGAGCTCAGCATGGCGCTGTTGACCGTTGGCGTTCCGCTGTTGGCCATGCTTGGGATGGAGATCTTCATTTATCTTCGTTTTAAGCTTTCCATCTCATACTTTTACCGCGAGACCACGACGCTGCAAACGGAGAGGATGGGCCTGCAGAATGTGGAGCTCTGTCAGAAGAACAAGACCATGGAAGTGGAGAAAGATGGTAAGCTACCATTTTCTTTGGTTCTTTCGGTAAAGTCACGTAGAATGAGAATAAAATAATAAATTGATAAAATAAAATAACACAATAATATTCTCACGACGTTTCGGCCACAATACAAGCGGCCTTCATCAGGTGAAGGGGACGAGACTGTCTGGAGGACAGCGCTGGAGTGAGAAAGCCACGCTGAGATCGCGATCTTTAAGCTGTGTGAGAAGAAACAAAGCGCCTTGACAAAGGAATTAACATATAATTTAGCATTGAAATGGCTGAGTGATTAGCTTGTGACTGGTCACAGAAAAGGCTATGTTAAAGTTAAAGCATACACATCCGCAAAGGCACCCCTTGACAAAGGAATTAGCGTAGAATTTAGCATTGAAATAGCTGAGTGATTAGCTTGTAACTGGTCACAGAAATAGCTATGTTAAAGTCAGAGCATATACATTCACCGAGTCACCTAGTACAAATCAAACAGGAGAATTTAGCATTGAAATAACTAGGCGAATTTAGCATTGATATAACTGAGTGATTAGCTTGTGACTGGTCACAGAAATGGCTATGTTGAAGTTAAGGCCTACACATCTGAGCTATTCACAGTAACTGGGTATACAATATATAATGAATACTATATACTGAACCAATAAAAAACACAAAAATTTAAATTACCTCAATGTTATCAATAAACTCTATATTCTCCAATCAGCTAAGCTACCAACAATAAGTCGTTATATATCACAATGCTATATGGCGAAAAATGGGTGGATTCTTACCCTCAACTTTAGCACCACGGATAGCTACGGGTCCCGTTCAGACGGACGAGTTCATCGATGGTCGGAACAGAGGAGGGGGAGAGAGACAGCTGCGAGGCGCTGTTATACTCCATGTTGTAAACCATACCATTAACCACGGTTAAGCTATCCGTGTTGCTAAAGTTGAGGGTAAGAATCCACCCATTTTTCGCCATATAGCATTGTGATATATAACGACTTATTGTTGGTAGCTTAGCTGATTGGAGAATATAGAGTTTATTGATAACATTGAGGTAATTTATATTTTAGTATTTTTTTTGGTTCATGATATAGTATTAATTATATATTGTATTGTATACCCAGTTACAGTGAATAGCTCAGATGTGTAGGCCTTAACTTCAACAGCCATTTCTGTGACCAGTCACAAGCTAATCACTCAGTTATTTCAATGCTAAATTCGCCTAGTTCAATGCTAAATTCTCCTGTTTGATTTGTACTAGGTGCCTCGGTGAATGTATATGCTCTGACTTTAACATAGCTATTTCTGTGACCAGTTACAAGCTAATCATTCAGCTATTTCAATGCTAAATTCTATGCTAATTCCTTTGTCAAGGAGTGCTTCTGCGGATGTGTATACTTTAACTTAGCTATTTCAATGCTAAATTCTATGCTAATTCCTTTGTCAAGGGGTGCCTTTGCGGATGTGTATGCTTTAACTTTAATATAGCCTTTTCTGTGACCAGTCACAAGCTAATCACTCAGCCATTTCAATGCTAAATTAAATGCTAATTCCTTTGTCAGGCGCTTTGTTTCTTCTCACACAGCTTAAAGGTCGTGATCTCAGCGTGGCTTTCTCACTCCAGCGCTGTCCTCCAGACAGTCTCGTCCCCTTCACCTGATGAAGGCCGCTTGTGTTGTGGCCGAAACGTCGTGAGAATATTATTGTGTTATTTTATTTTATCAATTTATTATTTTATTCTCATTCTACGTGACTTTACCGAAAGAACCAAAGAAGATGAATCCTTGCAGTCACGAAAACTTTAAATCGAAATTTTAGCTACCATTCTTAGATGTTCTGTTTGAGAGGAGACCTGATGGCTCATTGGGGCATTCTGTCTACAGGAAACCCACCCACACAGATTCCTACTTGAAACCTGATTCCCACCACCACCCAGCCCAAAAGAATTCTCTCATCAAAACTTCATACCATAGGGCTCATTGCATTTCGGACCAACACCACCTGACCAGTGAATTAAAACATGTGCACCTGGCCCTCAAAAGGAATGGTTACTCTGACCGTACCATCTGCCAAGCTGTTTCTCCCTCCATACAGAAACAACCACTTGATACTCCGGCCAAAACCATCACACTACCATATATAGCAGGCGTTACTAAAAAGATTTCAAAAATTCTAAACAAACACAAGATCCAGGTCCGGTTCAATACAGTACACAAAATTCGTGATCTGATCCCATCCGTGAAGGATGGCATTCCTGACTTACAGTACCCCGGGGTTTACAAATTGAGTTGTACCTGCGGTGATTGCTATATCGGGGAGACAAAGCGACATGTCTCTGACCGAATTCGCGAGCACAAATCAGATTTGAAACACAGCAAAACGAATTCTTTGCTGATCACTGTTACAACCATGTGGGTGATCACGATATAATTTTCTCCGATACCAAGGTTCTTTGCAAACCCACGGGTTTTTATCAGAGATTTGTTCACGAGGCAATTCAGATCTACAAACACAGACACAATTTCAACCGAGAAGTTGGTTTCAAATTAAGCAACCATTGGAAAGATGTTCTAAATCGAACTAAACATAAACTCATTTCTGTGGTACAGTATATTTTTCAAGTAGTGGTACCCCAAACTTTCGCAGCTCTCAGCTCCCCCCCCCTCCCGCTCCTGGCCCCTCCCCCTCGTTCCTCCTGGCCCCTCCCCCTCATCCCTCCTGGCCCCTCCCCCTCGTCCCTCCTCCCGACTCGCGACGTGGAGTGAACTCGCCCCCGCCCCCCGCGCCCCACCCTGAGCGGCCCCGCCGCCCATTGCAAGAATGGCGGGAAGCGGACGCGGGGCCGACCGCGCGCCGCCTCTCGCGTGATTGGCTCGCTTCGCGTCACGTGGGGAAGGCGGAAGAAGAGTATGGGGGAGGAGCTGTGTGGTTAGGGGCAGGGCCGTGGAGTCACGTGGTGGGCAATGATTGACAATAAGTGGGCAGAGATGGCTGTTACGTCATAGTGTACGTCACATCCGGTAATGACGTCACGATAAATAACACGCCCCTTCGTGACGTGTCTCACACTTGCTTATGTCCCGCGTGCCGTCAACTCGAACTGAGCATGGTGCTGCTGATCGTTGGCGTTCTGGTCTTGGCCATGCTTGGGATGGGGATCTTCATATATCTTCTTTTTACGCTTTCCATTTCAGACTTTGACCATGAGACCACGACGCTGTCTACGGAGAGGATGGGCCTGCAGAATGTGGAGCTCTGTCAGAAGAGCAAGATGCTCCGTCTGGAGCTACAGCATCAGCTGGAGGAGTTCATGGAGAACCGAGAGACTCTCCAGAGAGAGATCAGGAGCCTGGTTCAACAGCTTAAAGAGCGCCAGTTGGAGCTGGAGCCCACGAGAGTGCCTTGCAGGGAGAGCAAGTCTCTGCATGCGGATTTTCTCCGAGACTGCAATGCAGCACAGCGGCAAATGTCGCTGCGCTGTGAAAACGAAGATCTCCGGAGGTCGCTGCACGCCCACCTGAGGAAGTTGAACTTCCTGAATCCGCAGAGAGGGCAGGAACAGTTTAGGCTGCGCGGGAAGCTGGTGCGTCACGAGGACATGTGGCATGGGGAAAAGAGGCTGCAAGAAGAGAACCTGCATCTCCGTAGCCAGCTGAAAGAGCTAATATGGACCGTGTCTCAAATGTACAATGATGCCACCACCACCGACGCCACTTCCACCGCCGCTGCCACAGCTTCCACCACCGCAACCGTTTCCACCACCACTTCTGCCACCACCACCAAGCCCAAGAAGATGAAGAGATTTAGCCATTGGTTCCGAAAATTGCTGAAGCGCAAGTCGGCCATTTAAAAATATTGGGGAAATTGTGAAAATGACACCACCCTAATTAAAACATTACTCAGAAAGACAAACATACCCCATAGAACATCAACAAAGTCATATATAAGACAAAATATCGTACATTTGCATGCAACACTCTAATAAATACTGTATTGTGAGCAAAACATAAAGTTACTTAAATGGAAAAAAAATCTGTTATTGTCACTTACCTTTAGTCCGGATGCCGGTCTGCTTGTCGGGAGGGGGCGTAATGAGTCCCTGCACACACGGGGGCGGTGGGAGGGGGGTGAACGTCCATACACACACAACAGCGACAATCATCCGCTGTATAGCCTTACCAGAATGTTGGGGCAAGCGCCTATGAAGCTCTGAATGGCACACGGGGTGAATGGCCAGCACCCTGCCCGGCTGCCTCTCTTTATCTCTCCATACACGAGACTCACAGGCGTGCATGCGTCCGTGCACACACGCACAACAACAACGCAACAACCGTCGTTCACCCCTAAGTGGCGGTGACATCACCACAGCACTTGTGCCATGCTCGGTGCATTTTGAGGCCACGTGAAGTGTCGAAGGCTGGCTGGCAGGAGGTCATGTAATAGACGCAGGTGCCATGGATTGACTTAGGAAGATGATGGGCAGATGCAACAGCCGTGCTCCCCACTGTGCCAACTTTATTTGTGTCAGTTGTTTGGCGCTCTGCTCGTTGTTTTGAGCCTCGCTCCTCTGCCCTATGCTGTTGCTGGAGGGCAACTGCCTCCACTTCCCCAGCAGCACCTTTCATGAACCTCCTCCACAGAAGCCGATCATGACACTGCTGATACCAGTCATCAATAAGTCCAATCAGCTCCACATCCTTCTGCACCACATCAGTCCATCTCTTCTCTATTCTGTACCACGCCCATTTAGCACCATCTATCCAGCCAAATTGAAGCTGCTTGGGGATGCCGTGACTGCATACGGACTGCATGACACAACGCAGCCTCGCTTGCTGGAGGAGCCCACAGATGGGCATTTGTCCAGATATTCTAGGAATCTGTGAGCTTACAAAGTCCAGTCTGGTTAAACCCTGAATAGATCGTGGGCAAGCTAACCTTAATGTTCCTTTCGAGAGAGATAAAGGAGAGTATAACTGTGGCCGAGAAGACATGAAGATTTTTATGGAGTGACATGCCAGGTAGCTTCCACACTGTGTTGAGCAGCTGATGAAAATATAATGCTGCTCGAATTATTTTAAATGAGACCTCGGCTCCCAAAACGGAGTTGATCATCAGCACACTGCCCACTCCACTCTCTCCTCAGGTGCCCCAAATACATGAGGAATTGAGGAAGGGGAGCATTTTTATGATGTCAAATACCCAGGGAGGTGATTTGTTTTCGTGGGGCTGATGGTAACGGCCCATATTTTAGTAGCATGCTTCATGTTTAGCTGTAGTGTCTCCAACTTCTCCTCAGAGTGGGCAGTAATCACCAGATCATCCGCATTCATAATATGGTTTAACAATAGAGAGCCATACCATGACCGGCTCAGGCATCGATCAGCCTCCCATTATATCTATACCAGATAAATTCTACTGGTACATCCATGGAAATCGTCTCAAACAACGTAGTCAAAGAAAATGTTCAGTCGTGTAGGGGCCAGAGGACATCCATGTCACACATTACTCACACATTCTATCATCCCTTAGCTCCATTACGTCGATTTCCCATGAAACAGCAGTTGTCTTTATATTGTTTATATATGCTTTATCGAAAGAAGAAAATAGTATATTTGCTTTAATTACTGTAACTCTGTGTTTTATTTAGCTTTGGTAATTTGGGTGATCCAGGTCTCTCTTGCAAATGAGACTCATCATGGTCGCTTTAGTTCTCGCCTTGCTCAACTCAATAAACTGGTACTCACTCACTCCATTATGAACTCACCCACTTCCTTAAATCTATGACTCACGTAAATACTCCCTCTCTCTCCTCATGAGTCATATATTTACCTGATCACACAATCACCCGATCATTCACTGTGTCAACCTCACGCACTTTTTCATGCTCTCAAGAATGACCCACCCATTCTATCACTACATTAATCACCATCCCCTTCCCTCATTGACCCACTGGTAAAATTAAAATACTCGACAGCAACAACACGTGAGATTGTACTCAGGCTTACACTCACATGTGTAAAGAAGCTCCTTTGCAGGTTCCATTTGATAGATGATTTATTTCACGATAACGTATTTACAACGCAAGAGTACGACTCACACGAACCTTCCCCCGTACAGTAACCTGTACCTGTTTCAACCCATCTCCACTGCCCCCACTATAAACTTTGCCATCCAAGAGAAGTGAAGTAGAAGACAATAGAGTCTGCTGAGAGAATCTACCGGGGAAAACTGCTGGAAGTTACCAGGGCGTGGCCGTGCGGGTATATAAGGGGGAGCGTGGCCCACAAATGGGGTGATGCCTTGGGGACTGAAGAACAACTGCAGGTGGACGACATCGGGGCCGACTGTTGGAAATCAACATGGTGGAAACCATCAAGAAAGACTGTTCGAGATTAATCTACTCTATTAGAAACCACCGGGACTGCAGATAGTCATAGCCTTGTGCAACGTATGAGTCGTACTCTCACCTTGTAAATATGTTATCGTCGGGAATAAATAATCTAGAAAATTAAACCTGCGAAGGAGCTTCTTTACACAAGTAAGAATGCAGGACATGCTTTATCAGCAGGCTGTTGTTTTTGTCTACAACAGACCTATGCACACGATCTTGAAAATGGCATTTGATTAGGATTGTCACCTTCAACCCATTCTGAAATCGTCCAACTACCAAAACCCTTGTCTGCATTATACCTAAAACTTGACCAACGTGGCAATGTTATTTTCTCATTTTATTGACAGTAAACAAAAAACATGGCATAGTTTTTAATTTCCCTGTTAACTTGTACATACGAGTGGAACGGTGGCACAATGGTTTGTGCATTGCACTATGAATCAGGCCACTTGAGTTTGATTCTCGGTTATAGTTAACATCAAACAAACTGGCCATGAGCCTTTTCGTTATCAACCCACGTTGAGAAGCATGATGGCGTATGGTGAAACAATCTCCATGACTGATCCAGTATGGGAAGACTTCACCCATGACAATGGTTATACATTTATTATTGTTTTTGTTGTATATTACCACCAAAGGAGTAACTTCATACCTGTTAGCCAGCCTATATATACTCATAGATAAACTTTCGCCTAAACACCACCATTGGGATGAAGCTGACTTGGTATCTTCCATACTCTTTGGTTCTTTTGGTAAAGTCACGTAGGTATAAAATAAAATAAATCACGACGTTTCGGGTGCAACACAAGCGTCCGTCATGAGATGGCAAAGCATGATCTGCTGTTGAGGCAGAATGTTTAAAAGAGTTTGAAATGGGTGTAGCCAAAGGGCCATAAATAAGTGGGCGGGGCCAGTGATGTTAATGTGAGAAATTAGCATGTAAATGTAAGAACGGAGAGCGGCCTCCTCGTAGAGGGCATCAAAGTGGCTATGTTAATGTGAGAGATTAGCATGTTAAAGTAATATCGAAGAGTGGTGGAATCCAAAGGCATGAGAGTGCAATCCAAAGGACATGTGAGCATGAGAGATCTAAGAGAGAGGCATAGAGAGAGACACAAAGAGTCGGAAATAACAGCTGATATAGGCAGGTAGGATGGAAATATCAGAATCATAAAGAAGGTACACCACTCTGTGCTATCGCCTCCACCAAAGAGTATGAATCCCTGCATTCATGAAAGCTTTAATTTAAGATTATTCTAGCAGACTTTACCGTCTTGTACCTCGAACCTTCCCTCGTACGGTACCATGCACCTGTTTCCACCCATCTCCACTGACACCACTATAACTTTTGCCATGTACAGTACCCTACATCACCCTCTTCTGCCCATAAAAATATCTGTCCCGGCTAAAACTCTAATTTAACAGGTCCCTGCAGGGTGGGCTGGTAGGAACATTGGACTTTTGCGCAATTTTATTTTTACACCCCAATAGCACGAGATTTCACTTCGTTAAAGTATTGAAAGGGGACGGACGGACGGACGCATTAATCTATTGCAAGCTGGTACACTCATCTATTGCAGGCTGGTACACTCAGTTTACAACTTCGTTCCTACCAGTAATAGGGAACTCTATGTGGACATCAATGGGATCGCACACGGGATTCAATGATGTGGGCATGGAGTACAAAACATTTAACCTCTGGGTTAATGCTTAACATAGCCGCTTGAATCAAGGGGGGGAAGACATTACAACCCAACTTGACCATTCAGTATCATCACCAAACTCTTACGTGGGCTGCCCTATTGAAGGTGTACATTCTTAGGCAAACAATACGCAACATCATTAGCCCTACATTTACAACAAGCCATCAATATGTACTGTAGGTGTGGTCGAGCAGCACATTCGACCCGGTGACACTCCTTCTCGGCACCTCTCGAAATTAGTCCGTCGGCCTCCCTCATCGTGGCCATCTTCATTCCGGTCGATCCTGAGAGGAGAGTGCGGGGGCAGTATTTCTGTGAGGAGGATGCTCCCCTCCCTGGCATTCGTCACGACGCCCCTGGACACGGCCTTTTTGAGCCTGAACGATCCCTTGTGACGTCAGTTCTCTATATGGTTTAGGCCGACTCGGATTAACCACCCATCTCTGGCGTCCCATTTGGATGCGAACACTTTGCGGGCAGAGGATTTTAACAATTCCACTGGGCTTTGCAAAGGATGGTGTAGTTTGGCGGATTTTCTAACCCGGACCTCAGGACAGTGTAACCAGGCCCGATCAACCTGTTCAAAGGGTACAGGCGTCTCCGTTCTTTTCCGCAACCGTTTGTTTGCTATTTGCGATCTGCCTGACTCTGCTATCGCGGCTTCACGAGCTTCACAGAGCTTTTTTAGTGGCAGTCTGAGGGAGGTTGGCGACGACACAACTTTAGCAGGGAAAGCCACCAATTGGTCCTCAATAGGTGGCTCAGGGTCTCTCCCATAAATCAAAAAGAAGGGGAAGAGACCGGCCGATGAATGTGGCACTCTACAATATGCCCCTAGGACCCCTGGGATGTGCAAGTCTCAGTCCATCTGATCACCATTTACAACATGGCACAACATTGCGGACAGCGTGCGGTTAAGCCTATCTACTTGTCCATCACACTGCAGGTGGTACGGTGGCGTTCGAATTTTCTTAGTACCCACGATATTACAAACCTCTCGCAACAGATTAGTAGAAAAATTCTGACCCTGGCCTGTTAGACGTTTCTCAGTGGGGCCCTTGTCCAATACATAGCCATGGAGAAAGGCTTCTGCTATTATTGCAGCCGTTTGGTCATGTATTGGCCATGCAACGAGCCAGTGTGTGCAATACTCTATCCCCTCGAGCAAATATTTTTTATCCTTGCTGTTTTAGGAAATGCACCCAGGATATCCAACGTTACTAGTTCGTTTACCCTCACCACTGCGATCGACTGCAGTGGAGGCTGTATAGGATGGGGAGCAGGTTTCCTTTTTGCACACTCCTGACAATGATTACCCGCTCGCGTACATCTTTTGACATCACTGGCCAAAAATATCGAGCCTGCAGTGTGAGCAATGTGTTTCGGTGGCCCAAGTGCATTTGTTGTTTGGCGTGCACTTCTAGTAGCAACTGTTTTTGCAAGGGTTTTTGCACCAAAAGGCAACAACGCTGCATCTTCATGTCCCACCTCATCAGGAGTCCTCACCATGGGATGAATGGCTCCCCCTTTTGACCAGTTTGAGCACATTCAGCTGCCTGTGCAGCCAATGACTAGAATTTCATCCTATTTTTGCAATCGGATTCATTCGGTCCTTATCAGCCCAAGATCATGATCTGCGGGTGATACATCATTTTCTATCGTTGCTGTGTTTATTTACATCACCTGTCTCGGCGAGTCAGGGAGGGTCGGTTTACACCATGCTGTTCCTGTCGCTGCTGCTACGACCGATCTCACTAACTTTTTCCACTTAGCCCGAGATGTTGGCCCAATTTTCCCTGTTGTTTCACTCCAGGTCGATGTGATCGAGTGGTGTGCTAGTGATGTTGGTGATGAGGGTTTTGGAAATGAGGTGCACGTGTGATCTGGCTGGGTGTACAGGCGACACGCCTGGGTGTTTCTTGGTTGTCTCGGGATGACTTCCCCTCGGCAACCTCTCGCGATGTGGCCCGGCCTCCCGCAGTGGTAGCAGTATATCACCGCATGGTCCTGGATTCCTCCGTGGTTGTGCCATGGTCGCTGATGCTGTAGTTGACACCTTGAATCGTTGAACCCCTGGATGGCAACAGCCATCTCTTCCAAGGTCGCCTGCAGATCACCCTCCGTGCTGGGTATTGCGGCGGTCCCTGTTGTTGCTGTCCCTGTTGGCTCCGTTGGTCCTCCTGCTCCTCCATTCTCCATCACCCTTGTCACATGGGCTGCTACTTCACATGGTGCCCTGGGATCTGTGTGTGCCCAGAGGCATTTAGCAAACTACATTGAAGTTTGCTCCCTCTCTGGCACAATCGGCAATGTAATGCCACTTTGATAGAGAAGAGTTTGTAGCCGCTCCACCACTAGCACGTTTCAGGTCGTCATGTCCATCGTTGAAAATGCCACATCTGCAACCGCTTGCAAGGTACTTCTATAAGCCATCAGTGGCTCGCTCTCTCCTCTTCTCCAGGCCGAACATTGCTGCCTTGTGCTGGACGCAGGACAGAAAACATCGGCCATCCCTTGACAACCGTGTTGGGTTGTGGCAGGTTGATTTTCCGGGATCATAAAGAAGGCCAATAGTGCTCTGTCATCCAACACCGTAGGCAGCAATCGTAGCACTTAGTCGTCAATCAATCGGCTGACTCTGACAGCTGCTTCAAATCTTTTGATGAATGCAATCCAATCGCCTCCCGTATTTTTCTGCATGGTGGTTAAGGTCTGTTGAACAGCTTCTAGTTGTGGTTGAGTCATTTGATTGGTTCCCGCCTGCTGCTCGACGGGGGGAAGCGATGGCTGCTGCCCTATGGCGCTTTCTCCTCGCCATTGCGGTCCATGGTGGAGATGGATCTGGCTTAAGCCGTGCACTACCTGTTCCTTCCTTTTCTCTTTTCTTCATCATCGAAATTATCAGTCGATCCACCACTGAGGTAAGGTGGTCCAACCTGTCCAACAGCTGCCGCCAATTTTCTTTGTTCGGCGATGCTGGTTCTTGGGTCTTTGGCGGAGCATCCACTTCCATCGGGAACTTGGCTGCCAACGGGGTCCGGCTCTCACTCCCGCCATTTGCCGAGTTTGAAAAACCTGGAGCGCTTAGGGTTGATAACTCGTTCTCTGCAGGAGCTCTTCGGCGGGTCTTCCTTCTTGAACTTGTAGACTGTATCCCACCACTGCAACCAGAAGCTTCTTTGCAGGTTCCATTTTTGAGAAGAGAGTGCAACTCACACGCTTCACAAGGGTATGGCTATCTGCAGCCCCAGTGTTTTCCACTACATTCATCTCGAACAGTCTTTCTTAATGGTTTCCACCATGTAGATATCCAACAGTCAGCCCCGATGTCAGCCACCTGCAGTCGTCCTTCATTCTCCGAGCTAGCGCCCCAATTGTGGGCCTCGCTCCCCATTTTCTACCTACTCAGCCTCGCCCTGGCAGCTTCCAGCAGTTTTCCCTGGTACATTCTTCCAGCAGACTCAACTGTCTTCTACTTCCTTTCTCTTAGATGGCAAAGGTTATAGTGGTGTCAGTGTTGATGGGTGGAAACAGGTGCAGGGTACTGTACGAGGGAAGGTTCATGTGAGTCGTACTTTTGCGTTGTAAATACGTTATCGTCAAATAAATCATCTAGAAAATCTAACCTGCGAAGGAGCTTCTTTAAACACGTGAGTGTTAGACTGCATATTTCCATTTTACCAGTGGGTCAATGAGGAAAGCGGATGGTGAGTAAGGTAGTGAGTGATGGGATGAGTAGGTCATTGGTGAGATTGTGAAATAGTGCATGAGTGATGTTGGCACAGTGAATGATCAGGTGATTGCCTGGGTTATCAGGTCAATATATGACTCGTGAGGAAGGAGAGGACGTATTTATGTGAGTCATAAAGTAAGGGAAGTGGGTGAGTTCATAATGGAGTGAGTAAGTAGTAATTTATTTAGTTAAAACAGGCGAAAACTAAAGAGACTAGGATGATTCTCATTTGCAAGAGAGACCTGGATCACCAAAATAACAAAAGCTAAATAAAAACACAGAGTTACTGTAATGAAAAGCATATATAAACAATAGAAAAACAACTGCTGTGTCTCATGGGAAATCGATATAATGGAGTTAAGGGATGATAGAATATGTGAGTAATGTGCGACATGGATGTCCTCTGGCCCCAACACGACTTAACATATTTCTTTGACTACTTAGTAATGAGACGATTTCCATGGATGTACCAGGAGAATTTATATCTGGTATAGATATAATGGGAGGCTGATCGATGCACGAGTCCGGTCATGGTATGGCTCTCTATTGTTAAACCATATTATGAATGCGGATGATCTGGTGATTACTGCCCACTCTAAGGAGGAGTTGGAGACACTCCATCTAAACACGGAACATGCTACTAAAATATGGGCCGTTACCATAAGCCCCACCAAAACAAATCACCTCCCTGGGTATTTACATCATCAAAATGTTCCCCTCCCTCAATTCCCCATGTATTTTGAGGGAGTTGTGGAGACAGTGGAGATATTTCCATACTTTGGCAGTGTGCTGATGACCAACTCTGTTTTGGGAGCCGAGGTCTCACTTCGATTAATTCGAGCGGCATTATATTTTCATCAGCTGCGTAACATTGTATGGAAGCTACCTGATCTGTTACTCCATACAAACCTTCATGTCTTCTGGACCACAGTTATGCCTTCCCTTATTTCTCTCTATAGGATTATCTGCAATGGTTTGAAACATTCGGTCTAGCCTGCCTACGATCTATCCAGGGTTTAACCAGACTGGACTGTGTGAGGAGGCCAAAATATCCTGAAATATCTGGACAAAGGCTCATCAGCGGGCCCTTCCGACAAGTCAGGCTCCATTGGCTGGGTCATGAAGTCTATATGCACTGTCACCGCATCCCCAAGCAGCTTCAATTTGGGCAGATAGATCATGCTAAACAGGCGCGGCATGGGCTACAGAAGAGATGGACTGATGTGGTACAGAAGGATGTGGAGCTGATTGAACTTGCTGATGACTGGTAGCAGCAGTGTCGCGATAGGCCTATGTGGAGGAGGTTCATGAAAGACTCTACTGGGGAGGTGGAGGCAGTTGCCCTCCAGCAATAGCGTAGGGCAGCGGAGCGACACTCATAACAATGAGCAGAGCGTTATACGACTGAAACACTGAAAGTTGGCACAGTGGGGAGCACGGCTTTGGCATCTGCCCGTCATCACCTTAAGTCAACCCATGGTACCTGTGTCTATTCATGACTTCCTGCCAGCAAGCCTTCGACACTTCAAGTGACCTCAAAATGCACCAAGCACCGCACAAGCGCTGTGGTGATGTTACTGCCACTTAGGGGCAAACGGCGATTATTGTCTTTTTGTTGTGCGTGTGTGCACGGACGCATATACCCCTGTGAGTGTGTGTGTGGAGAGAGATAGTGCAATGGTGAACACTGTCTACCATCCCACCGATCCCAGTTCGATTCCCACTCACGACCAACACCTTTAACGATTATATTAATGGTTGCTGGGCTTTCCGTCGATCAACTCAGCCTCAAATAAGTGCCTGGTGTGGTGTGTAAATATCACCACTGGGGAGACAAAGGCAGCCGGGCGTGGTGCTGTCCACGCACCCCCTCGTGCGACATTCCAGCCTTCATAGGCGCTGCTGACTAACAGCACTTGCCCCAATATTCTGGTTAGGCTATTCGGGGGATGACTGCCGCTGTTGTGTGTGTGTGTGCTTGCGGGCGTTCACCCCCAACCCCCCCGTGTGCCGTTATGGGGACTCATTATGCCCCCTCTCGACAAACGGGCCCACATCCAGACTCAAGGTAAGTGACAAAAAAACATATTTTTTTCTATTTACGTAACTTTATTTTTTGTTTACCATACAGTATTTATTACAGTATTATTTGCAAATGTATAATATTCCGTGTTATGACTTTAACAATGCTTCCAATTTTTTGTTAAACCGTAATACATTTTACAACACTTCCAGTATGTGAATTTAAATACAGTACACTATTTTATTCAGACTTATGAACTGTTCGACTTACTAACGATTCTCTGTAATGGAATCCAAAAGTTGTACTATTCATTAACAACACCTCCCATTGGTATGGTTGACTACATGTGATGCAAAATAAGTTAAACATAGATAAATATATATTGTACAACTTTCCCCAACAGTGTGTTGAGGCTACATGGGGGACCTTTGTGTTTGTGCTTGTGATTGTATTGTGGAGGCCTTCTTAGGTGCTGCTCCTTGCTAATAGCACTTGCCCCAATAGTCTCTTGATTCTATACGGGGAACGTTTGTCTTTGTGAATAATGTTTTAATTGGGGCGGTGTCATTTTCTAAATTGCCCCAATGTTTTTAAATGGTCGACTTGCGTTTCAGCCATTTTCGGACCCAATTAATACATCTCTTCATTTCTTGAGCTTGGTGGCGGTGGTGGCAGCTGTGGCAGCGGCGGTGGCAGTGGCGTTGGTGGTGGCATCTTTATAAATTTGAGAACTGGCGCATTTCAGCTCTTTCAGCTGTCTACTGAGATGCCGGCACTCTTTGCGCATCTTCTCTTCGCCGTGCCACTTTTCCTCGTGACGCGCCAGCTTCCCGCGCAGCCTAAACTGCTTCTGCCCTCTCTGTGGATTCAGGAAGTTCAACTCCCTCAGGTGGATGCGCAGCGACCTACGGAGACCTTCCTTTTTACAGCGCAGCGACATTTGCCGCTGTGCTGCATTGCAGTCTCGGAGAAAATCCGCACGGAGAGACGCACGCTCGCAGCAAGGCACTCTCGTGGACTCCAGCTCCAACTGGTGCTCTTTAAGCTGTTGAACCAGGCCCCTGTTCTCTCTCTGGAGAGTCTCTCGGTTATCCATCAACTCCTCCTGCTGCTGCTGTAGCTTCAGATGGGGCGTCTTGTTCTTCTGACAGAGCTCCACATTCTGCTGGCCCATCATCTCCCTTTGCAGCGTCGTGGTCTCGCGGTGAAAGTCTGAGATGGAAAGCGTAAAACGAAGATAAATGAAGATCCCCATCCCAAGCAGGGCCAAGAGCAGAACGCCAACGATCAGCAGCGCCATGCTCAGCTAGTGTTGACGGCACGCGGGACAGAAGCAAGTGTGAGACACGTGACGAAGGAGCGTTATTTATATTAACGTAATTACCGGATGTGACGTACACTTTGACGTAACAGTCATCCCTGCCCACTTATTGTCAATCATTGCCAACCACGTGACTCCACGGCCCCGCCCCTAATCGCGCAGCTCCTCCCCCATACTCTTCTTCCGCCTGCCCCACGTGACGCGAAGCGAGCCAATCACGCGAGAGGCGGCGCGCGGTCGGCCCCGCGACCGCTTCCCGCCATTCTTGCAATGGGCGGCGGGGGCGCGCAGGGTGGGGGGGGGCGGTGGGGGCGGGGCCGAGTTCACTCCACGTCGCGAGCGGGAGGAGAGACGAAGGGGAGGGGCCAGGAGGGACGAGGGGGAGGGGCCAGGAGGGACGAGGGGGAGGGGCCAGGAGAGACGAGGGGGAGGGGCCAGGAGGGACGAGGGGGAGGGGCCAGGAGGGACGAGGGGGAGGGGCCAGGAGGGACGAGGGGGAGGGGCCAGGAGCGGGAGGGGGGGAGCCGTGGCGCCGCTCTTGGGCCGCGAGGCCTCCCCCTGGGCCCGCGGCGCCACGCGGAGACCGCGACAGCAGCAGGAGGTGGTGGTGGTGGTGTTTGTGGTTGTAGGCACGGGAGAGGTGGTGGTGGTGTTTGTGGTTGTAGGCACGGGAGAGGTGGTGGTGGTGTTTGTGGTTGTAGGCACGGGAGAGGTGGTGGTGGTGTTTGTGTTTGTAGGCACGGGAGAGGTGGTGGTGGTGTTTGTGGTTGTAGGCACGGGAGAGGTGGTGGTGGTGTTTGTGGTTGTAGGCACGGGAGAGGTGGTGGTGGTGTTTGTGGTTGTAGGCACGGGAGAGGTGGTGGTGGTGTTTGTGGTTGTAGGCACGGGAGAGGTGGTGGTGGTGTTTGTGGTTGTAGGCACGGGAGAGGTGGTGGTGGTGTTTGTGGTTGTAGGCACGGGAGAGGTGGTCACGGACAGGCGGTGAGTGCCGGGTGATGGAGGGGGGTGAGGGAGTGGATTGCAGGGTGAGTGAGTTAATGAGGAGAATTAATAGGTGAGGAGGGTGAGTGAGTTGAAGGGTGAGGTGAGTGAGTGGGTGAGTGGTGAGTTCACGACAGGGAGATTGGGGCTGAGTGAGTGAACGCAGCGCACGGTAAAGATCCCCTGAGAGCATTCGCAAGAGTTGGACATTGAGTGCCGCTGTCAGGGTCCACACGCAAATTACTCACTTGGCATGATATACAAATTAACCATTGTAAACGATAACTTTAAAAAAAGTCCGCTATTTGTCAGAGCTAATGCGATGTGCGTTTACCATATTTGTAGCACGTTATAACCAACGTCAACATCGTCATTTAGAGTAACCATTAGTCCATACGTGTCACTTGCTAATAGTCCCCGGGTCAATCACAACTTTGCCGTGCGTGCAGGCTTTGTCTCTGGCTGCTCGCTAGGGCTGCGATGCCTTTCCATGCCACAAGATGACGTTCATTGCTCCTTCCACACCGCGACAATATTTACTGCAGTGTTCTATAACGCGGTAGTTGCGTTGCTGAATAACACCGCGTTGTGTAAATTCCCTCGTTACAATGACTAATACAGGGTAAAGCACAGTCCGTGATAACAGCGTGAGATGCGTGTGTCGGCTGAACAAAGACTGAGGCGCGTGGGGAGCATCAGGAAGCATCCAGCAGCATCCCAATGCCTCATGTGACGCTGTGCCCAGGCAGCCGTACAACCGCACATTCCTACTCGCGCGACGTGGTTCTGTTAACTCAATCGCGTTATATCCACTTAGCATCCGCGTTATAAAACGTGTTCCCTAATACATCCATCGTGCCATATCCAAATGGCGTTATGAAAACACGCGTTGAGGCAGAACGAACTCTATAAACTATTTTTATTTTACCAGGTGAGACCCACTGAGCTATGTGGCTGTTTTCCAGAAGCGACCTTTCCACAAATGATAGATCAGCTAAATGGCTAATCACGTTAGAAATGTGTAGCACCAGCCACAAATACTCTAGACATGGGATCCCCTTTGACAGGGTCAGTGTCTCCTTAGATTCACTCACTCTGCCTATTGTCACGCGGCGTGCGCAGCTGCGTCGTGACTCTTGGTAGAGTGCTGTCTTTGAGCCAGAGAGCTTTACAACCGTGTGCAGTGGTTAATTTGCTTAACAGCTTTACACCGAACTCCTTGCTTGTGTTAAAACATGTTTGCGACTTTGCTGGTCGAGAACTATGCAGATTTAGATTTATAGTAACATGTACTTGGTGTGAGATGAACTTCCAAACAATTTCCTTTGCTCAACATCTTGGAATTAATGTATTTTTAAATGGTCAGCTTAAGTGATTCCGTGATGTTTATGTAACTTGGCCATTAAGAATATCTATGGAGCACAATTATTTCAGTATTATTTGTCATAAGTAAACTTTAAACTGAACCCATATGTGATATTATATTGCCTGATTTTTTTTTTTAATGTAGTCTACATGCTCTTCTGGGGATATTACCCCACATTTACCATTCATTGATGTTCCCTTTGACATTGGTAATTGGCATTGTCACACCATAGTAATTCATGGGCAATTATGTAATTCTCTCTGTGTATATCTCTCTCTGCATCTGTCTGTGTGGGTATCTCTCTGCCGGTGTGTTCTTCTCTATATGCATCTCTCGTGTGTCTCTTTGTGTGTGCCTCTCTCTGTGTGTGGATGCCTCTCGGTGTCTGTGTCTCTCTTTCCTTTTCCACGATGTGGTGTTGTATTTACATGCAAATTCTACCTCTAGCCCCGCCCACTTACCCTTGGGCTGAGCTTATCTCAAGCCAATATAACTTCGTGTTTCAGCAGCTTTCTCGCTATATTTTTTCACCTGATGATGGTTGCTTGTGTTGCGATAGAAACGTCGTGATCTATTATTTTTTTCTACCTACGTGACTTTACCGAAAGAACCAAAGAGTATTGTGATTGTAATTTTGATAGTGATCGTTGTGGTGGAGGTGGTGATATTGATGGTGGTGTTAACGATAGCGGTGATTTTGGTGGTTGTAATGGTGGTTGACTATTACCCCTCTCGTGTCCTTACTTCCACCACCAGGTTTAAGAATCTGCTGGTGTCTGTGCTGGAGGTGGACGTCGGATATCTGTGCGGTCTGGAGCGGTGGACAATAGACTTCTGCAGCTCAACCAGGTGGACGCACTGGGCAGGCGGCAAGATGGTGGTGGCCTTAGAGACCCACTTACTCCCACAGAGAGCCATAGACTCACTCACAGAGTACACTCACACAGAGAGCCAAAGTCTCACTGACACAGAGCCATAGGCTCACTCACATGGAGACACATAGACTCACTCACACAGAGAACCATTGATTAACTCATTGTTTTTTTCGGTAAAGTCACGTATGTAGAAATACCATAAAATATTAAAAGAAATCAATAAATCAATCTTCATCAGGTGTAAAAACAAATAGCACATAGGGTGACATCAACGCAACACATAGAGAGCGTTAAACTGCACGGAGGTAAATACAACAAGATGAGAGACGAGAATTCAACAAACCTAAGAAAAATTTACGTGATGCAATACCAGTCGGCCAACGACACAGTTAGACACTTGCCTGGCAGACCACGAATTTCAGAAGAGTGCTAAATTTCGTGTTCATCCTCTGGGTTGAACATACCAGCATAGACAGAGTGAACAAATACGAGGTACAAGATAGCAGAAATACATATACAGGGACACAAGAGGTAAGAAGAGGAAAGACGGACAGAGAAGCAAGAAAAAAGGGGCCAGAGGGATGAACAGACAGAGGCTTAAAATAAGTAGCAGAGGTGGGGGGAGGGGGAGGGGCCGAAGAAAGCAAGGGGCACGGCAGCAGCAGAAGAGGGAGGGGCAGGAAAATGTAAGGGGGCGCAATTAGTTTAGTACAGAATTGTAAAGGTAACTGGTCCGTATAAGTGTGTTAATAAAGAATTAAAGCTTTCGTGACTGCATAAATTACTCATTGTTTTTTTCGGTAAAGTCACGTATGTAGAAATACCATAAAATTATATTAAAATAAATCGATCACGACGTTTCTACCGCAACACAAGCGATCTTGTCTTGCAAGATCTTGTGTTGCAAGATCGCTTGTGTTGCGGTCGAAACGTTGAGACTTTGGCTCTCTGTGTGAGTGTACTCTGTGAGTGAGTCTATGGCTCTCTGTCGGATTAATTGGGTCTCTAAGGCCACCACCATCTTGCCCCCTGCCCAGTGCGTCCACCTGGTTGAGCTGCAGAAGTCTATTGTCCACCGCTCCAGACCGCACAGATATCCGACGTCCACCTCCAGCACACACACCAGCAGATTCTGTCTCGGTAAGTGGGCTGGGAGGCGGCTCACGATGGCCGGTAGGATTATGGTGGTAAAGACAGATATATTACCATCCCTAAACTACTTGGCGCAGGTTTTCCCGCCAGGTGGGAGGGAGGCTAAGGCCTTGACCTCGGCGATTTTCAGGTTTATCTGGGGGGGAGGGATGGAGAGGGTGAGGAGGGCCGTGGTGTGTCTGCAGGTCCGGAATGGGGGGAGGGGTGCCCCAAATGTGGGGTATACCCTGCAATCGACTTTTGTCTGCAATGCGCTGCGGCTGTTCTTCTCTACGGAGCCGCGGGGCAAGGCAGCGTGTTATATGAGGTATCGACTGAATTACGGGTTGCGGGGGCTCGGGATGACTGGGATAGGAAGGAGCACTCCTTTGGACTGGCGGGGGCGCTGGGTCAGCGACGTGGTGGGGAGCTACGTCGGGCAGCACGGCCTGAACTGGTGGGGGGGCCGGTGGGCTCCCAGGGAGGTGCGGGCTGCGGCGGAGAAGGAGGAGGCCTGTGACGAGGTGGCCGGTGCGAGGAGGGAGATGCACGGGAAGATTTGGAGGAATGTGTTGTCGGCAGCGCTCACGAAGGAGCAGAGGGACCTGTCATGGCTGGCTGTCCGGGACAGGTTGGAGACGCGGGGTAACTTGTACAGCCGCCAAATGGCGCATACCCCCAAGTGCCTGAGGGGCTGCAACGTGGACGAAACTGCAGCGCATGTGATGGTGGCGTGCCCTTTTGCCCAGGAGGTCTGGAGGAGGAGTAAGCCGTTGCTGGCCCGTTTCGCGCTGTCGAGGGTGACGGCATGGGACGTCATGTGGGGAGAGCTGCGGGGGGTGGGGAGGGAGGACAGGGACCAGGTGTGGGCTGTAATAGGAGCGACGAAGGAGGCACTGTGGAACGCGCGAAAGAAGGAGCTGGAGGGGTCCCCGATGTCCCCGTTGGAGACATGTTATGTTGCGAGGAGATTGTTGGAAAGGGTGGTGGAGGTGGACCGGGTGAAAATGGGGCGCGATGCCGCAAGGGAACGATGGAAGTGGCCGCTACCCAGGGTGGGCTAGGGCGGTCGGGGGGGGGGGGGCAGGGTTGACTCCGGTCCAGAGGATGGGTCGGTGGCCGAGCGGGGCCTTTATGGTGCGAGCGAAGGGGCGGCCCTTCGGTTTTTGCTTTGTTTTGTTTTTGTTGTCTCCGCTGAGATACTGAATAAAATTTTAAAAACCATAATTACCAGCGAAACGTAGTACCCAAACTGTAAATGTTGTGGATTCACTCTTCAACACACCGGTGGGCTAAAGTAGTGAATTATTTGTCTTTTGTCAATGTGACACTTTTTTTGCTGATTGGCCATGTCGGGTGGTGGAGGGTTACGACACATTTAAAAATAACGCGATCTAACCCAAAAACCTTTATTATGAATAATATTGGTCGCGAAAGCCTACGTGTTAAACTGAGAGGCAACTTAGTTTGTAAACACCCGGGTACTGTATGTCTGGAATCGCATCTTTTACAGAAGGAACCAGATCACGGATTTTATGTACTGTGTTGAATCGGACCTGGATCTTGTTTTTATTCAGGATTTTGGAGATCTTTTTTGTGACCCCCGCAATGTAAGGTAAGGTGATGGTTTTGAATGGCTCCTCAAGCGGATCCTTCTTCATGACTGGAGTGATGACTTTGCGGATTGTGTAGTCGGAGTAACCATTACCTTTGAGAGCTTGGTGTACGTGCTTGAGTTCACTGGCAATGTGTTCCTGGTCGGAAATGCATTGGGCTCTATGGTATAGAGTCTTGATGAGGGAGTTCTTCTAGGATGGATGGTGGTGGGAATCCGGTTTTAAGGTAGCATCCGCATGGGTAGGTTTCCTGTAGACAGAGTGGCTCATTGAACCATCAGGTCTCCTTTTAATTAGGACATCCAAAAAGGGTAGCTTGCCTTCTTTTTCGACTTCCATGGTAAATCTGATGGCTGGGTGTATGGAATTGATGTGGTCGAGGAATTGGCCTAGAGCAGGCAGGCCATGTGGGCAGATGACAAAAGTGTCATCCACGTACCTCTTCCATAAGGTCGGGCGTAGAGTGGCAGTCTGGATGGCGTCAGTTTCAATTTTTTCCATGAACACGTTGGCTACAACCGGAGATAGGGGGGAGCCCATTGGGGTGCCCTCAGTTTGTTTGTAGAAAGTTCCATTCCAGGTGAAGTATGTGTTGGTTAAGCAGTGTCTCACCAGGGGTGGTACATCAGTATACAGTCCTTGATGAACCAAGTCTTCAATGATTGTGATGGTGTCAAGTACAGGAACTTTGGTGAATAAGGAAGCCACATCAAAACTGGCAAGCAGGTCGTCTGGGGATAGGGAAATACCCTTGATTGTCGATACCAGGTGAGTAGAGTTTAGTACTGCAGAGGTGGTTTTTCCAGTAAAAGGTCGCAGGATATCAGACAGAAAACGAGCCAGTTTGTAGGTGGGGGAGTTGATAGGGGAGACGATGGGACGAAGGGTGTATCTTCTTTATGTATATTTGGAAGGCCATATAATCTTGGTGGTCTGGCCACAGAAGGTGGATTTACCACTGGTGATGATGCAGATAATGATGATGAATGCATGGGTAGTCCACTCACATTCGTGCATAATCAGGTGCACGCCCACTCCCCTAGTCACCCCTCCACTAATCTCACTCCCCGAGTCACCCCTCGACTCACCTCACCCCCATTCCCCGAGTCACTCTCACCTCGACTTCTCCACTCTATCGCCAGTCGCCCTGAGGAGGCCCAACTCCGGAGCCTCTCCTAGTGCCACGTTCACTCTCAGCATGAACATCGTGCGGTGCCACCCCCTCCTCTGCTGCATCCCTCCAACTCTTCCTCCGCCGTTGTGAGAATCAGCTCCACGAAGGGCCCCACGCTGTCCCCGTCCCTCAATGGACTCGTGTCCTTTGTTGATGAAGGCCATTTCATTAAATAATGAGAATTATGCACCCACACAGGTCACCAAAGTAGCCTCAATAGACGTGTTAAGGCAAGTTGTGGATCCTTGTGCTGTGGAACACACGAGGGGGTGGTATGTATTTTGTATGCTGAACTTCTTTGGCACGGAACGTAGCCAACTGTGCTAATCGGAGGTGCAGGGGAAGGACATCAAACTCAGCACAAAAAGTAGTTCTAAAGAAATTAGTTTTCAATCAAGATGTAAAGGTGCACAGCTCCAGTGGCTTCCTGATATCAGAAGGAAGAGCGTTCGAGACGGCCGCAGAAGCTCTTCTGAAAGCGCGATGCAGCGACCGTCTTTGTTTGATGGTTCACCAAAATCCGCTGTGGGGATGTGATGTGGCCAACACCATGCACGCGGCCACCTTTGTCTCTCCCAATTGCTGATGTTTATTATAGACACTGCACCAGGTACTCTTTAGAGGGTGAGTCGACCGAGGGAAGGTCCAGGACTGGGTCACACAGACACACACACACAGAAATGATGCCCTATGTCAAATCCAGAGGCTTCTAAGAAAATGGAGGTGTAAGACGGACACAGCTATTACATGGATGAAGGTGTAATACAGATATTTGTGTTAAGGTGGTGCTGCTCACCTGAAAACAATAACAAAAATCCCACCACTCATTCATCTGTTTAATCTTTGATTGGAAAACGCTGGGCGAGACCTGCGACATTCGAGTGAGCTCACCTACTCGCTCACAAACACACAACACTCAACCCAGTCAATCAACATGTTACACACCCTAAATATGACCCGCCTTGTCCTGGGGAAGACCTGCAACATGCTACTGAGCTCACCTCTTCACTCACCTACTCACCCACTATTGCTATGTCATCCACACACCCACACACTCGCTTATCTTAACAGACCTCAATAATTGACATTTAGCTCCTGAAGATATTGCTACATGTAATAAAACGCGAATGTGTGAGTGATTGAGTGATTGATTGAATGTGTAAGTGAGCGTCTGGTTGCGTGAATGAGTGAGCATGTGAGTGCGTGTGTGAGTGTGTAAGGTGAACGGTAGTGTATCGGCGAATGTGCTGTGCTACAAATCTGGTGATCCGAGTTCAAATCTCGCTCACCAGTCTATGGGTCTCTGTGTAAGTCTTTACCTCTCTGTAAGTCTATGGGTCTCTGTGTAAGTCTATACCTCTCTGTAAGTCTATGTGTCTCTGTGAGTCTACGGGTCTGGTAAGTTTACTGGTCTCTGTGTGAGTCCATGGGTCTCAATGTGAGTTCATGGGTATCTGTTATCATCATCTGTGTTTGAATGAGTCGATGGCTCTGTGTGATTGACTCCAAGTCTCTCTGTTCGAGTGAGTTTATGGCTTTCTGTGCGAGTCTATGTCTACGTGACTTTACCGAAATAACCAAAGAGTAATTCCTGCAGTCACGAAAGTGCCAAATCAAGTTTGAGTCTATGTCTCTCTGTGTAAGTGAGTACAACATATCCTTGCTTAACGCGGGGGTTGCGTTGTCGAAAATTGCTGCTTAAAGCTATTTTACGTCAAGCAGAAAACTTTTCTACAAGGAAAAACGGTAAAGGGGGAGGCTCCGTTTTAGCACAATATAACTTTTATTATTATTTTTAATTGAGAGTACAGTACACTGTTTTCTATGTTTATTTTAAATGTGTTGTGTATATGTAGAAGATCTATATTATAATCTTTATTTATACTGGAGGAATCTAAAAAGCCCTTTTTCACAGATTTCCAGTTGGGGTGGTACAGAAAGTTACAAGAACAAACGATGCAAAAACACAATCGAAGTGAAAAGTATAGGAAAGGTAAGCAAATCACAAAAAAATGAAAATAAACTATTTTTATCTTACCTAGTAAAGCCCTCTAAGCTATTAGCTTCTATTTCAGAAGCGAACTGGCCACAAATTATAGATGAATGAAGTAGCTTATGACGTGGCAATTTATAGCAGCCAAATAATAATAAAAAAATGTTACATTCATCAATATACATACAAAGGACATGAAATGGAGATATGATGAGTGAAAACTATAAGGGAGTGAGTGAGATGACACTACACACAGATGTTGGAACAAAGGCTGAGGAAGAGGATGACACGCCACGTAACACAGTGCGCACCGGTACAGCAACAGCTCCCAGCAATACAGAACAACGCTGCCAACACCCACACCACTCATAAGAGCAGTCCGTCATGTGCTACTCGAGTTATAGTGGGTGTGGTGTGCGCTAAGCGAAACACATTACATAAAAGACGAGGATGTACTGCATATAGTCCTCTACGTCAGTGAGTCTATGTCTCTCTGTGTGAGTCTGTGCGAGTGACTCTGTGGTTCTCTGTGTGGGTTAATCAATGGTTCTCTGTTTGAGTGAGTCTATGTGTCTCCATGTGAGTGAGTCTATGGCTCTGTGTCAGTGAGACTTTGGCTCTCTGTGTGAGTGCTCTCTCTGAGTGAGTCTATGGCTCTCTGTGGGAGTAAGTGGGTCTCTAAGGCCACCACCATCTTGCTCCCTGCCCAGTGCGTCCACCTGGTTGAGCTGCAGGAGTCTATTGTCCACCGCTCCAGACCGCGCAGATATCCAGACGTCCACCTCCAGCACAGACACCGGCAGATTTCTTAAACCTGGTGGTGGAAGTAAGGACATGAGAGGGGTAATAGTCAACCACCATTACCACCATCAATACCACCATTACAACCACCAAAATCACTGCTATCGTTAACACCACCATCAATATCACCACCTCCACCACAACGATCACTATCAAAATCACAATCACAATACTCTTTGGTTCTTTCGGTAAAGTCACGTAGGTAGAAAAAAATAATAGATCACGACGTTTCGATCGCAACACAAGCAACCATCATCAGGTGAAAAAATATAGCGAGAAAGCTGCTGAAACACGAAGTTATATTGGCTTGAGATAAGCTCAGCCCAAGGGTAAGTGGGTGGGGCTAGAGGTAGAATTTGCATGTAAATACAACACCACATCGTGGAAAAGGAAAGAGAGAGACAGACACCGAGAGACATCCACACACAGAGAGAGGCACACACAAAGAGACACACGAGAGACGCATATAGAGAAAAACACACCGGCAGAGAGAGACACCCACACAGGTAGATGCAGAGAGAGATAGACACAGAGAGAATTACATAATTGCCCATGAATTACTATGGTGTGGCAATGCCAATTACCAATGTCAAAGGGAACATCAATGAATGGTAAATGTGGGGTAATATCCCCAGAAGAGCATGTAGACTACATTAAAAATTAAAATAATCAGGCTATATAATATCACATATGGGTTCAGTTTAAAGTTTACTCATGAAAAATAATCCTGAAATAATTATGCACCATAGATAATCTTAATGGTCAAGTTACATAAACATCACGGAATCACTTAAGCTGACCATTTAAAAAGACATTAATTCCAAGATGTTGAGCAAAGGAAATTGTTTGGAAGTTCATCTCACACCAAGTACATGTTACTATAAATCTAAATCCGCATAGTTCTCGATCAGCAAAGTGGCAAACATGTCTTACCACAAGCAAGGAGTTCGGTGTAAAGCTGTTAAGCAAATTAACCACTGCACACGGTTTTAAAGTTCTCTGCCTCAAAGACAGCACTCTACCAAGTGTCACGACGCAGCTGCGCACGCCGCATGACAATAGGCGGAGTGAGTGAATCTAAGGAGACACTGACCCTGTCAAAGGGGATCCCATGTCTAGAGTATTTGTGGCTGGTGCTACACATTTCTAACGTGATTAGCCATTTAGCTGATCTATCATTTGTGGAAAGGTCGCTTCTGGAAAACAGCCACATAGCTCAGTGGGTCTCACCTGGTAAAATAAAAATAGTTTATAGAGTTCGTTCTGCCTTAACGCGTGTTTTCATAACGCCATTTGGATATAGCACGATGAATGTATTAGGGAACACGTTTTATGACAAGGATGCTAAGTGGATATAACGCGATTGAGTCAACAGAACCACGTCGCGCGAGTAGGAATGTGCGGTTGTACGGATGCCTGGGCACAGCGTCACACGAGGCATTGGGATGCTGCTGGATGCTTCCTGATGCTCCCCACGCGCCTCAGTCTTTGTTCAGCCGACACACGCATCTCACGCTGTTATCACGGACTGTGCTTTACCCTGTATTAGTCATTGTAACGAGGGAGTTTACACAACGCGGTGTTATTCAGCAACGCAACTACCGCGTTATAGAACACTGCAGTAAATATTGTCGCGGTGTGGAAGGAGCAATGAACGTCATCTTGTGGCATGGAAAGGCATCGCAGCCCTAGCGAGCAGCCAGAGACAAAGCCTGCACGCACGGCAAAGTTGTGATTGACCCGGGGACTATTAGCAAGTGACACGTATGGACTAATGGTTACTCTAAATGACGATGTTGACGTTGGTTATAACGTGCTACAAATATGGTAAACGCACATCGCATTAGCTCTGACAAATAGCGGACTTTTTTTAAAGTTATCGTTTACAATGGTTAATTTGTATATCATGCCAAGTGAGTAATTTGCGTGTGGACCCTGACAGCGGCACTCAATGTCCAACTCTTGCGAATGCTCTCAGGGGATCTTTACCGTGCGCTGCGTTCACTCACTCAGCCCCAATCTCCCTGTCGTGAACTCACCACTCACCCACTCACTCACCTCACCCTTCAACTCACTCACCCTCCTCACCTATTAATTCTCCTCATTAACTCACTCACCCTGCAATCCACTCCCTCACCCCCCTCCATCACCCGGCACTCACCGCCTGTCCGTGACCACCTCTCCCGTGCCTACAACCACAAACACCACCACCACCTCTCCCGTGCCTACAACCACAAACACCACCACCACCTCTCCCGTGCCTACAACCACAAACACCACCACCACCTCTCCCGTGCCTACAACCACAAACACCACCACCACCTCTCCCGTGCCTACAAACACAAACACCACCACCACCTCTCCCGTGCCTACAACCACAAACACCACCACCACCTCTCCCGTGCCTACAACCACAAACACCACCACCACCTCTCCCGTGCCTACAAACACAAACACCACCACCACCTCTCCCGTGCCTACAACCACAAACACCACCACCACCTCTCCCGTGCCTACAAACACAAACACCACCACCACCTCTCCCGTGCCTACAACCACAAACACCACCACCACCTCTCCCGTGCCTACAACCACAAACACAAACACCACCACCTCTCCCGTGCCTACAACCACAAACACCACCACCACCACCTCCTGCTGCTGTCGCGGTCTCCGCGTGGCGCCGCGGGCCCAGGGGGAGGCCTCGCGGCCCAAGAGCGGCGCCACGGCTCCCCCCCTCCCGCTCCTGGCCCCTCCCCCTCGTCCCTCCTGGCCCCTCCCCCTCGTCCCTCCTGGCCCCTCCCCCTCGTCTCTCCTGGCCCCTCCCCCTCATCCCTCCTGGCCCCTCCCCCTCGTTCCACTTGGCCCCTCCCCCTCGTCCCTGCTGGCCCCTCCCCCTCGTCCCTCCTCCTCCCGCTCGCGACGTGGAGTGATCTCGCCCCCCCACCGCCCATTGCAAGAATAGCGGGAAGCGGTCGCAGGGGCCGACCGCGCGCCGCCTCTCGCGTGATTGGCTCGCTTCGCGTCACGTGGGGAAGGCGGAAGAGGAGTATGGGGGAGGAGCTGCGCGGTTAGGGGCGGGGCCGTGGAGTCACGTGGTTGGCAATGATTGACAATAAGTGGGCAGGGATGGCTGTTACGTCAAAGCGTACGTCACATCCGGTAAAGAAGTTATATAAATAACGCCCCTTCGTGACGTGCCTCACACTTGCTTCTGTCCCGCGTGCCGTCAACACGAGCTGAGCATGGCGCTGCTGATCGTTGGCGTTCTGCTCTTGGCCCTGCTTGGGATGGAGATCTTCATTTATCTTCGGTTTACGCTTTCCATCTCAGACTTTCACCGCGAGACCACGACGCTGCAAACGGAGAGGATGGGCCAGCAGAATGTAGAGCTCTGTCAGAGGAACAAGACGCCCCATCTGAAGCTACAGTATCAGCAGGAGGAGTTGATGGATAACCGAGAGACTCTCCAGAGAGAGAACAGGGGCCTGGTTCAACAGCTTAAAGAGCGCCAGTTAGAGCTGGAGTCCACGAGAGTGCCTGGCTGCGAGCGTGCGTCTCTCCGTGCGGATTTTCTCCGAGACTGCAATGCAGCACAGTGGCAAATGTCGCTGCACTGTAAAAAGGAAGGTCTCCGTAGGTCGCTGCGCATCCACCTGAGGGAGTTGAACTTCCTGAATCCACAGAGAGGGCAGGAGCAGTTTAGGCTGCGCGGGAAGCTGGCGCGTCACGAGGAAAAGTGGCACGGCGAAGTGCAGATGCGCAAAGAGTGCCGGCATCTCAGTAGACAGCTGAAAGAGCTGAAATGCGCCATTTCTCAAATTTACAAAGATGCCACCACCACCAACGCCACTGCCACCGCCGCTGCCACAGCTGCCACCACCGCCACCAAGCCCAAGAAATGAAGAGATGTATTAATTGGGTCCGAAAATGGCTGAAACGCAAGTCGACCATTTAAAAACATTGGGGCAATTTAGAAAATGACACCGCCCCAATTAAAACATTATTCACAAAGACAAACGTTCCCCGTATAGATTCAAGAGACTATTGGGGCAAGTGCTATTAGCAAGGAGCAGCACCTAAGAAGGCCTCCACAATACAATCACAAGCACAAACACAAAGGTCCCCCATGTAGCCTCAACACACTGTTGGGGAAAGTGTTGTACAATATATATTTATCTATGTTTAACTTATTTTGCATCACATGTAGTCAACCATACCAATGGGAGATGTTGTTAATGAATAGTACAACTTTTGGATTCCATTACAGAGAATCGTTAGTGAGTCGAACAATTCATAAGTCTGAATAAAATAGTGTACTGTATTTAAATTCACATACTGGAAGTGTTGTAAAATGTATTACGGTTTAACAAAAATTTTGAAGCATTGTTAAAGTCATAACACGGAATATTATACATTTGCAAATAATACTGTAATAAATACTGTATGGTAAACAAAAAATAAAGTTACGTAAATAGGACAAAAAATATGTTTTTAATGTCACTTACCTTGAGTCTGGATGTGGGACCGTTTGTCGGGAGGGGGCATAATGACTCCCCATAACTGCACACGGGAGGGTTGGGGGTGAACGCCCGCAAGCACACACACACAACAGCGACAGTCATCCCCCGAATAGCCTAACCAGAATGTTGGGGCAAGTGCTGTTAGCCAGCAGCGCCTATGAAGGCTGGAATGTCGCACGAGGGGGTGCGTGGACAGCACCACGCCCGGCTGCCTTTGTCTCGCCAGTGGTGATATTTACACACCACACCAGGCACTTATTTGAGGCTGAGTCGATCGACGGAAAGCCCAGCAACCATTAATATAATCGTTAAAGGTGTTGGTCGTGAGTGGGAATCGAACTGGGATCGGTGGGATGGTAGACAGTGTTCACCATTGCACTATCTCTCCCCACACACACACTCACAGGGGTATATTCGTCCGTGCACACACGCACAACAAGAAGACAATAATCGCCGTTTGCCCCTAAGTGGCAGTGACATCACCACAGCGCTTTTGTGCGGTGCTTGGTGCATTTTGAGGTCACTTGAAGTGTCGAAGGATGGCTGGCAGGAAGTCATGAATAGACACAGGTACCATGGGTTGACTTAAGGTGATGACGGGCAGATGCAAAAGCCGTGCTCCCCACTGTGCCAAATTTCAGTGTTTCAGTCGTATAGCACTCTGCTCATTGTTATGAGTGTCGCTCCGCTGCCCTACGTTATTGCTGGAGGGCAACTGCCTCTACCTCCCCAGTAGAGTCTTTCATGAACCTCCTCCACATAGGCCTATCGCGACACTGCTGCTACCAGTCATCAGCAAGTTCAATCAGCTCCACATCCTTCTGTACCACATCAGTCCATCTCTACTGTAGCCCATGCCGCGCCTGTTTAGCATGATCTATCCGCCCAAATTGAAGCTGCTTGGGGATGCGGTGACAGTGCATATAGACTTCATGACCCAGCCAATGGAGCCTGACTTGCCGGAAGAGCCCACTGATGAGCCTTTGTCCAGATATTTCAGGAAATTTTGGCCTCCTCACAAAGTCCAGTCTGGTTAAACCCTGGATAGATCGTAGGCAGGCTAGACCAAATGTTTCAAACCATTGCAGATAATCCTATAGAGAGAAATAAGGGAAGGCATAACTGTGGTCCAGAAGACATGAAGGTTTGTATGGAGTAACAGATCAGGTAGCTTCCATACAATGTTACACACCTGATGAAAATATAATGCCGCTCGAAGGAATCGAAGTGAGACCTCGGCTCCCAAAACAGAGTTGGTCATGAGCACACTGCCCAAGTACGGAAATATCTCCACTCTCTCCACAACTGCCTCAAAATACCTGGGGAATTGAGGGAGGGGAGCATTTTGATGATGTAAAATACCCAGGGAGGTGATTTGATTTTGTGGGGCTGATGGTAACGGCCCATATTTTAGTAGCATGTTCCGTGTTTAGATGGAGTGTCTCCAACTCCTCCTTAGAGTGGGCAGTAATCACCAGATCATCCGCATTCATAATATGGTTTAACTATAGAGAGCCATACCATGACCGGACTCGTGCATCGATCAGCCTCCCATTATATCTATACCAGATATAAATTCTACTGGTACATCCATGGAAATCGTCTCATTACTAAGTAGTCAAAGAAAATGTTAAGTCGTGTAGGGGCCAGAGGACATCCATGTCGCACATTACTCACATATTCTATCATCCCTTAACTCCATTATATCGATTTCCCATGAGACACAGCAGTTGTTTTTCTATTGTTTATATATGCTTTTCATTACTGTAACTCTGTGTTTTTATTTAGCTTTTGTTATTTTGGTGATCCAGGTCTCTCTTGCAAATGAGAATCATCCTAGTCTCTTTAGTTCTCGCCTGTTTTAACTAAATAAATTACTACTTACTCCATTATGAACTCACTCACTTCCCTTACTTTATGACTCACATAAATACGTCCTCTCCTTCCTCATGAGTCATATATTGACCTGATAACCCAGGCAACCACCTGATCATTCACTGTGCCAACATCACTCACGCACTATTTCACAATCTCACCAATGACCTACTCATCCCATCACTCACTACCTTACTCACCATCCGCTTCCCTCATTGACCCACTGGTAAAATGGAAATACGCAGTCTAACACTCACGTGTTTAAAGAAGCTCCTTCGCAGGTTAGATTGTCTAGATGATTTATTTCACGATAACGTATTTACAACGCAAACGTACGACTCACATGAACCTTCCCTCGTACAGTACCCTGCATCTGTTTCCACCCATCAACACTGACACCACTATATCATTTGCCATCTAAGAGAAAGGAAGTAGAGACGGTTGAGTCTGCTGGAAGAATGTACCAAGGAAACTGCTGGAAGCTGCCAGGGCGAGGCTGAGTGGGTAGAAAAGGGAGAGCGAGGCCCGCAATTGGGGCGCTAGCTCGGAGACTGAAGGACGACTGCAGGTGGATGACATCGGGGCCGACTGTTGTACATGGTGGAAACCATTAAGAAAGATTGTTCGAGATGAATGTAGTGGAAAACACTGGGGCTGCAGATAGTCATACCCTTGTGAAGCGTGTGAGTTGCACTCTCTTCTCAAAAATGGAACCTGCAAAGAAGCTTCTGGTGGCAGTGGTGGGATACAGTCTAAAAGTTCAAGAAGGAAGACCCGCCGAAGAGCTCCTGCAGAGAACGAGTTATCAACCCTAAGCGCTCCAGGTTTTTCAGACTCGGCAAATGGCGGGAGTGAGAGCCGGACCCCGTTGGCAGCCAAGTTCCCGATGGAAGTGGATGCTCCGCCAAAGACCCAAGAACCAGCATCGCCGAACAAAGAAAATTGGCGGCAGCTGTTGGACAGGTTGGACCACCTTACCTCAGTGGTGGATCGACTGATAATTTCGATGATGAAGAAAAGAGAAGAGGAAGGAACTGGTAGTGCGCGGCTGAAGCCAGATCCATCTCCACCATGGACCGCAATGGCGAGGAGAAAGCGCCATAGGGCAGCAGCCATCGCTTCCCCCCGTCGAGCAGCAGGCGGGAACCAATCAAATGACTCAACCACAACTAGAAGCTGTTCAACAGACCTTGACCACCATGCATAAAAATACGGGAGGCGATTGTATTGCATTCATCAAAAGATTTGAAGCAGCTGTCAGAGTAAGCCGATTGATTGACGATGAAGTGCTACGACTGCTGCCTACGGTGTTGGATGACAGAGCACTATTGGCCTTCTTTATGATCCCGGAAAATCAACCTGCCACAACCCAACAAGGTTGTCAAGGGATGGCCGATGTTTTCTGTCCTGCGTCCAGCGCAAGGCAGCAATTTTCATCCTGGAGAAGAGGAGATAGCGAGCCACTGATGGCTTATAGAAGTACCTTGCATGCGGTTGCAGATGTGGCATTTCCAAGGATGGACATGACAACCTGAGACGTGCTAGTGGCGGAGCGGCTACAAACTCTCCTCTATCAAAGTGGCATTACATTGCCGATTTTGCCAGAGAGTGAGCAAACTTCAATGTAGTTTGCTAAATGCCTCTGGGCACACACAGATCCCAGGGCACCATGTGAAGTAGCAGCCCATGTGACAAGGGTGATGGAGAATGGAGGAGCAGGAGGACCAATGGAGCCAACAGGGACAGCAACAACAGGGACCGCCGCAATGCCCAGCATGGAGGGTGATCTGCAGGCGACCTTGGAAGAGATGGCTGTGGCCATCCAGGGGTTCAACGATTCAAGGTGTCAACTACAGCATCAGCGACCATGGCACAACCACGGAGGAATTCAGGACCATGCGGTGATGTACTGCTACCACTGCGGGAGGTCGGGCCACATCGCGAGAGGTTGCCGAGGGGAAGTCATCCCGAGACAACCAAGAAACACCCAGGCGTGTCGCCTGTACACCCAGCCAGATCACACGTGCACCTCATTTCCAAAACCCTCATCACCAACATCACTAGCACACCACTCGATCACATCGACCTGGAGTGAAACAACAGGGAAAATTCGGCCAACATCTCGGGCTAAGTGGAAAAAGTTAGTGAGATCGGTCGTAGCAGCAGCGACAGGAGCAGCATGGTGTAAACCGACCCTCCCTGACTCGCCGAGACAGGTGATGTCAATAAACACAGCAACGATAGAAAATGATGTACCACCCACAGATCATGATCTTGGGCTGATAAGGACCGAATGAATCCGATTGCAAAAACAGGATGAAATTATACAGTCATTGGCTGCACAGGCAGCTGAATGTGCTCAAACTGGTCAAAATGGGGAGCCATTCATCCCATGGCGAGGACTCCTGATGAGGTGGGACATGAAGATGCAGCGTTGTTGCCTAGTGGTGCAAAAACCCTTGCAAAAACAGTTGCTACTAGAAGTGCACGCCAAACAACAAATCCACTTGGGCCACCGAAACACATTGCTCACACTGCAGGCTCGATATTTTTGGCCAGTGATGTGAAAAGATGTACGCGAGCGGGTAATCATTGTCAGGAGTGTGCAAAAAGGAAACCTGCTCCCCATCCTATACAGCCTCCACTGCAGTCGATCGCAGTGGTGAGGGTAAACGAACTAGTAGCGTTGGATATCCTGGGTGCATTTCCTAAAACAGCAAGGATAAAATAAATATTTGCTCGAGGGGATGGAGTATTGCACACACTGGCTCGTTGCATGGCCGATACATGACCAAACGGCTGCAATAATAGCAGAAGCCTTTCTCCATGGCTATGTATTGGACAAGGGCCCCACTGAGAAACGTCTAGCAGGCCAGGGTCAGAATTTTTCTACTAACCTGTTGCGAGAGGTTCGTAATATCGTGGGCACTAAGAAAAATTCGAACGCCACCATACCACCTGCAGTGTGATGGACAAGTAGATAGGCTTAACCGCACGCTGTCCGCAATGTTGTGCCATGTTGTAAATGGTGATCAGATGGACTGGGACTTGCACATCCCAGGGGTCCTAGGGGCATATTGTAGAGTGCCACATGCATCGGCCAGGCTCTTCCCCTTCTTTTTGATGTATGGGAGAGACCCTGAGCCACCTATTGAGGACCGACTGGTGGCTTTCCCTGCTAAAGTTGTGTCGTCACCAGCCTCCCTCAGACTGCCACTAAAAAAGCTCTGTGAAGCTCGTGAAGCCGCGATAGCAGAGTCAGGCAGATCGCAAATAGCAAACAAACGGTTGCCGAAAAGAACGGAGACGCCTGTACCCTTTGAACAGGGTGATCGGGCCTGGTTACACTGTCCTGAGGTCCGGGTTAGAAAATCCGCCAAACTACACCATCCTTGGCAAAGCCCAGTGGAATTGTTAAAATCCTCTGCCCGCAAAGTGTTCGCATCCAAATGGGACGCCAGAGATGGGTGGTTAATCCGAGTCGCCCTAAACCATATAGAGAACTGACGTCACAAGGGATCGTTCAGGCTCACAAAGCCGTGTCCAGGGGCGTCGTGATGAATGCCAGGGAGGGGAGCATCCTCCTCACAGAAATACTGCCCCCGCACTCTCCTCTCAGGATCGACCGGAATGAAGATGGCCACGATGAGGGAGGCCGACGGACTAATTTAGAGAGGTGCCGAGAAGGAGTGTCACCGGGTCGAATGTGCTGCTTGACCACACCTACAGTACATATTGATGGCTTGTTGTAAATGTAGGGCTAATGATGTTGCGTATTGTTTGCCTAAGAATGTACACCTTCAATAGGGCAGCCCACGTAAGAGTTTGGTGATGATACTGAATGGTCAAGTTGGGTTGTAATGCCTTCCCCCCCTTGATTCAAGCGCCTATGTTAAGCATTAACCCAGAGGTTAAATGTGTTGTACTCCATGCCCACATCACTGAATCCCGTGTGCGATCCCATTGATTCCCACATAGAGTTCCCTATTACTGGTAGGAACGAAGTTGTAAACTGAGTGTACCAGCCTGCAATAGATGAGTGTACCAGCTTGCAATAGATTAATGCGTCCGTCCGTCCCCTTTCAATACTTTAACGAAGTGAAATCTCGTGCTATTGGGGTGTAAAAATAAAATTGCGCAAAATTCCAATGTTCCTACCAGCCCACCCTGCAGGGACCTGTTAAATTAGAGTTTTAGCCGGGACAGGTATTTTTATGGGCAGAAGAGGGTGATGTAGGGTACTGTACATGGCAAAAGTTATAGTGGTGTCAGTGGAGATGGGTGGAAACAGGTGCATGGTACCGTACGAGGGAAGGTTCGAGGTAGAAGACGGTAAAGTTTGCTGGAATAATCTTAAATTAAAGCTTTCATGAATGCAGGGATTCATACTCTTTGGTGGAGACGATAGCACAGAGTGGTGTACCTTCTTTATGATTCTGATATTTCCATCCTACCTGCCTATGTCAGCTGTTATTTCCGACTCTTTATGTCTCTCTCTATGCCTCTCTCTTAGCTCTCTCATGCTTACATGTCCTTTGGATTGCACTCTCATGCCTTTGGATTCCACCACTCTTCGATATTACTTTAACATGCTAATCTCTCACATTAACATGGCCACTTTGATGCCCTCTACGAGGAGGCCGCTCTCCGTTCTTACATTTACATGCTAATTTCTCACATTAACATCACTGGCCCCGCCCACTTATTTATGGCCCTTGGGCTACACCCATTTCAAACTCTTTCAAACATTCTGCCTCAACAGCAGATCATGCTTTGCCATCTCATGACGGACGCTTGTGTTGCACCCAAAACGTCGTGATTTATTTTATTTTATACCTACGTGACGTTACCGAAAGAACCAAAGAGTATGGAAGATACCAAGTCAGCTTCATCCCCATGGTGGTGTTTAGGCGAAAGTTTATCTATGAGTATATATAGGCTGGCTAACAGGTATGAAGTTACTCCTTTGGTGGTAATATACAACAAAAACAATAATAAATGTATAACCATTGTCATGGGTGAAGTCTTCCCATACTGGATCAGTCATGGAGATTGTTTCACCATACGCCATCATGCTTCTCAACGTGGGTTGATAACGAAAAGGCTCATGGTCAGTTTGTTTGATGTTAACTATAACCGAGAATCAAACTCAAGTGGACTGATTCATAGTGCAATGCACAAACCATTGTGACACCGTTCCACTCGTATGTACAAGTTAACAGGAAATAAAAAAAAACTATGCCATGTTTTTTGTTTACTGTCAATAAAATGAGAAATTAACATTGCCAGGTTGGTCAACCCGTCGTCTGAAAATTACGAGATGTACAAGTCAAAAGTCTTAGGTATAATGCAGACAAGGGTTTTGGTAGTTGGACGATTTCAGAATGGGTTGCAGATCACAATCCTAATCAAATGCCATTTTCAAGATCGTGTGCATAGGTCTGTTGTAGACAAAAACAACGGCCTGCTGATAAAGCATGTCCTGCATTCTTACATGTGTAAAGAAGCTCCTTCGCAGGTTTCATTTTCTAGATGATTTATTCCCGACGATAACATATTTACAAGGTGAGAGTACGACTCACACGTTGCACAAGGCTATGACTATCTGCAGTCCCGGTGGTTTCTAATAGAGTAGATTAATCTCGAACAGTCCTTCTTGATGGTTTCCACCATGTTGATTTCCAACAGTCGGCCCCGATGTCGTCCACCTGCAGTTGTTCTTCAGTCCCCAAGGCATCACCCCATATACCCGCACGGCCACGCCCTGGTAACTTCCAGCAGTTTTCCCCGGTAGATTCTCTCAGCAGACTCTATTGTCTTCTACTTCACTTCTCTTGGATGGCAAAGTTTATAGTGGGGGCAGTGGAGATGGGTTGAAACAGGTACAGGTTACTGTACGGGGGAAGGTTCGTGTGAGTCATACTCTTGCGTTGTAAATACGTTATCGTGAAATAAATCATCTATCAAATGGAACCTGCAAAGGAGCTTCTTTACACATGTGAGTGTAAGCCTGAGTACAATCTCACGTGTTGGTGCTGTCGAGTATTTTAATTTTACCAGTGGGTCAATGAGGGAAGGGGATGATGATTTATGTAGTGATAGAATGGGTGGGTCATTCTTGAGAGCATGAAAAAGTGCGTGAGTGAGGTTGACACAGTAAATGATCGGGTGATTGTGTGATCAGGTAAATATATGACTCATGAGGAGAGAGAGGGAGTATTTACGTGAGTCATAGATTTAAGGAAGTGGGTGAGTTCATAATGGAGTGAGTACCAGTTTATTGAGTTGAACAAGGCGAGAACTAAAGCGACCAGGATGAGTCTCATTTGCAAGAGAGACCTGGATCACCCAAATTACCAAAGCTAAATAAAACACAGAGTTACAGTAATTAAAGCAAACATACTATTTTCTTCTTTCGATAAAGCATATATAAACAATAGAAAGACAACTGCTGTCTCATGAAAAATCGACGTAATGGAGCTAAGGGATGATAGAATGTGTGAGTAATGTGCGACATGGATGTCCTCTGCCCCCTACACGACTGAACATTTTCTTTGACTACGTAGTTTGAGACGATTTCCATGGATGTACCAGTAGAATTGATCTGGTATAGATATAATGGGAGGCTGATCGATGCCTGAGCCGGTCATGGTATGGCTCTCTATTGTTAAACCATATTATGAATGCGGATGATCTGGTGATTACTGCCCACTCTAAGGAGAAGTTGGAGACACTACAGCTAAACATGAAGCATGCTACTAAAATATGGGCCGTTACCATCAGCCCCACGAAAACAAATCACCTCCCTGGGTATTTTACATCATAAAAATGCTCCCTTCCTCAATTCCTCATGTATTTGGGGCACCTGAGGAGAGAGTGGAGTGGGCAGTGTGCTGATGATCAAGTCCGTTTTGGGAGCCGAGGTCTCATTTAAAATAATTCGAGCATTATATTTTCATCAACTGCTCAACAGTGTGGAAGCTACCTGGCATGTCACTCCATAAAAATCTTCATGTCTTCTCGGCCACAGTTATACCCTTCCTTATCTCTCTCGAAAGGAACATTAAGGTTAGCTTGCCCACGATCTATTCAGGGTTTAACCAGACTGGACTTTGTAAGCTCACAGATTCCTAGAATATCTGGACAAATGCCCATCTGTGGGCTCCTCCAGCAAGCGAGGCTGCGTTGATTGTGTCATGCAGTCCGTATGCAGTCACGGCATCCCCAAGCAGCTTCAATTTGGCTGGATAGATGGTGCTAAATGGGCGTGGTACGGGGTAGAGAAGAGATGGACTGATGTGGTGCAGAAGGATGTGGAGCTGATTGGACTTATTGATGACTGGTATCAGCAGTGTCATGATCGGCTTCTGTGGAGGAGGTTCATGAAAGGTGCTGCTGGGGAAGTGGAGGCAGTTGCCCTCCAGCAACAGCATAGGGCAGAGGAGCGAGGCTCAAAACAACGAGCAGAGCGCCAAACAACTGACACAAATAAAGTTGGCACAGTGGGGAGCACGGCTGTTGCATCTGCCCATCATCTTCCTAAGTCAATCCATGGCACCTGCGTCTATTACATGACCTCCTGCCAGCCAGCCTTCGACACTTCACGTGGCCTCAAAATGCACCGAGCATGGCACAAGTGCTGTGGTGATGTCACCGCCACTTAGGGGTGAACGACGGTTGTTGCGTTGTTGTTGTGCGTGTGTGCACGGACGCATGTACGCCTGTGAGTCTCGTGTATGGAGAGATAAAGAGAGGCAGCCGGGCAGGGTGCTGGCCATTCACCCCGTGTGCCATTCAGAGCTTCATAGGCGCTTGCCCCAACATTCTGGTAAGGCTATACAGCGGATGATTGTCGCTGTTGTGTGTGTGTATGGACGTTCACCCCCCTCCCACCGCCCCCGTGTGTGCAGGGACTCATTACGCCCCCTCCTGACAAGCAGACCGGCATCCGGACTAAAGGTAAGTGACAATAACAGATTTTTTTTCCATTTAAGTAACTTTATGTTTTGCTCACAATACAGTATTTATTAGAGTGTTGCATGCAAATGTACGATATTTTGTCTTATATATGACTTTGTTGATGTTCTATGGGGTATGTTTGTCTTTCTGAGTAATGTTTTAATTAGGGTGGTGTCATTTTCACAATTTCCCCAATATTTTTAAATGGCCGACTTGCGCTTCAGCAATTTTCGGAACCAATGGCTAAATCTCTTCATCTTCTTGGGCTTGGTGGTGGTGGCAGAAGTGGTGGTGGAAACGGTTGCGGTGGTGGAAGCTGTGGCAGCGGCGGTGGAAGTGGCGTCGGTGGTGGTGGCATCATTGTACATTTGAGACACGGTCCATATTAGCTCTTTCAGCTGGCTACGGAGATGCAGGTTCTCTTCTTGCAGCCTCTTTTCCCCATGCCACATGTCCTCGTGACGCACCAGCTTCCCGCGCAGCCTAAACTGTTCCTGCCCTCTCTGCGGATTCAGGAAGTTCAACTTCCTCAGGTGGGCGTGCAGCGACCTCCGGAGATCTTCGTTTTCACAGCGCAGCGACATTTGCCGCTGTGCTGCATTGCAGTCTCGGAGAAAATCCGCATGCAGAGACTTGCTCTCCCTGCAAGGCACTCTCGTGGGCTCCAGCTCCAACTGGCGCTCTTTAAGCTGTTGAACCAGGCTCCTGATCTCTCTCTGGAGAGTCTCTCGGTTCTCCATGAACTCCTCCAGCTGATGCTGTAGCTCCAGACGGAGCATCTTGCTCTTCTGACAGAGCTCCACATTCTGCAGGCCCATCCTCTCCGTAGACAGCGTCGTGGTCTCATGGTCAAAGTCTGAAATGGAAAGCGTAAAAAGAAGATATATGAAGATCCCCATCCCAAGCATGGCCAAGACCAGAACGCCAACGATCAGCAGCACCATGCTCAGTTCGAGTTGACGGCACGCGGGACATAAGCAAGTGTGAGACACGTCACGAAGGGGCGTGTTATTTATCGTGACGTCATTACCGGATGTGACGTACACTATGACGTAACAGCCATCTCTGCCCACTTATTGTCAATCATTGCCCACTACGTGACTCCACGGCCCTGCCCCTAACCACACAGCTCCTCCCCCATACTCTTCTTCCGCCTTCCCCACGTGACGCGAAGCGAGCCAATCACGCGAGAGGCGGCGCGCGGTCGGCCCCGCGTCCGCTTCCCGCCATTCTTGCAATGGGCGGCGGGGCCGCTCAGGGTGGGGCGCGGGGCGCGGGGGCGAGTTCACTCCACGTCGCGAGTCGGGAGGAGGGACGAGGGGGAGGGGCCAGGAGGGACGAGGGGGAGGGGCCAGGAGGGACGAGGGGGAGGGGCCAGGAGCGGGAGGGGGGGGGAGCTGAGAGCTGCGAAAGTTTGGGGTACCACTACTTGAAAAATATACTGTACCACAGAAATGAGTTTATGTTTAGTTCGATTTAGAACATCTTTCCAATGGTTGCTTAATTTGAAACCAACTTCTCGGTTGAAATTGTGTCTGTGTTTGTAGATCTGAATTGCCTCGTGAACAAATCTCTGATAAAAACCCGTGGGTTTGCAAAGAACCTTGGTATCGGAGAAAATTATATCGTGATCACCCACATGGTTGTAACAGTGATCAGCAAAGAATTAGTTTTGCTGTGTTTCAAATCTGATTTGTGCTCGCGAATTCGGTCAGAGACATGTCGCTTTGTCTCCCCGATATAGCAATCACCGCAGGTACAACTCAATTTGTAAACCTCGGGGTACTGTAAGTCAGGAATGCCATCCTTCACGGATGGGATCAGATCACGAATTTTGTGTACTGTATTGAACCGGACCTGGATCTTGTGTTTGTTTAGAATTTTTGAAATCTTTTTAGTAACGCCTGCTATATATGGTAGTGTGATGGTTTTGGCCGGAGTATCAAGTGGTTGTTTCTGTATGGAGGGAGAAACAGCTTGGCGGATGGTACGGTCAGAGTAACCATTCCTTTTGAGGGCCAGGTGTACATGTTTTAATTCACTGGTCAGGTGGTGTTGGTCCGAAATGCAATGAGCCCTATGGTATGAAGTTTTGATGAGAGAATTCTTTTGGGCTGGGTGGTGGTGGGAATCAGGTTTCAAGTAGGAATCTGTGTGGGTGGGTTTGCTGTAGACAGAATGCCCCAATGAGCCATCAGGTCTCCTCTCAAACAGAACATCTAAGAATGGTAGCTTAAATTTCGATTTAAAGTTTTCGTGACTGCAAGGATTCATCTTCTTTGGTTCTTTCGGTAAAGTCACGTAGAATGAGAATAAAATAATAAATTGATAAAATAAAATAACACAATAATATTCTCACGACGTTTCGGCCACAACACAAGCAGCCTTCATCAGGTGAAGGGGACGAGACTGTCTGGAGGACAGCGCTGGAGTGAGAAAGCCACGCTGAGATCACAACCTTTAAGCTGTGTGAGAAGAAACAAAGCGCCTGACAAAGGAATTAGCATTTAATTTAGCATTGAAATGGCTGAGTGATTAGCTTGTGACTGGTCACAGAAAAGGCTATATTAAAGTTAAAGCATACACATCCGCAAAGGCACCCCTTGACAAAGGAATTAGCATAGAATTTAGCATTGAAATAGCTAAGTTAAAGTATACACATCCGCAGAGGCACTCCTTGACAAAGGAATTAGCATAGAATTTAGCATTGAAATAGCTGAATGATTAGCTTGTAACTGGTCACAGAAATAGCTATGTTAAAGTCAGAGCATATACATTCACCGAGGCACCTAGTACAAATCAAACAGGAGAATTTAGCATTGAACTAGGCGAATTTAGCATTGAAATAACTGAGTGATTAGCTTGTGACTGGTCACAGAAATGGCTGTTGAAGTTAAGGCCTACACATCCGAGCTATTCACTGTAACTGGGTATACAATACAATATATAATGAATACTATATCATGAACCAAAAAAAATACTAAAATATAAATTACCTCAATGTTATCAATAAACTCTATATTCTCCAATCAGCTAAGCTACCAACAATAAGTCGTTATATATCACAATGCTATATGGCGAAAAATGGGTGGATTCTTACCCTCAACTTTAGCAACACGGATAGCTTAACCGTGGTTAATGGTATGGTTTACAACATGGAGTATAACAGCGCCTCGCAGCTGTCTCTCTCCCCCTCCTCTGTTCCGACCATCGATGAACTCGTCCGTCTGAACGGGACCCGTAGCTATCCGTGGTGCTAAAGTTGAGGGTAAGAATCCACCCATTTTTCGCCATATAGCATTGTGATATATAACGACTTATTGTTGGTAGCTTAGCTGATTGGAGAATATAGAGTTTATTGATAACATTGAGGTAATTTAAATTTTTGTGTTTTTTATTGGTTCAGTATATAGTATTCATTATATATTGTATACCCAGTTACTGTGAATAGCTCAGATGTGTAGGCCTTAACTTCAACATAGCCATTTCTGTGACCAGTCACAAGCTAATCACTCAGTTATATCAATGCTAAATTCGCCTAGTTATTTCAATGCTAAATTCTCCTGTTTGATTTGTACTAGGTGACTCGGTGAATGTATATGCTCTGACTTTAACATAGCTATTTCTGTGACCAGTTACAAGCTAATCACTCAGCTATTTCAATGCTAAATTCTACGCTAATTCCTTTGTCAAGGGGTGCCTTTGCGGATGTGTATGCTTTAACTTTAACATAGCCTTTTCTGTGACCAGTCACAAGCTAATCACTCAGCCATTTCAATGCTAAATTATATGTTAATTCCTTTGTCAAGGCGCTTTGTTTCTTCTCACACAGCTTAAAGATCGCGATCTCAGCGTGGCTTTCTCACTCCAGCGCTGTCCTCCAGACAGTCTCGTCCCCTTCACCTGATGAAGGCCGCTTGTATTGTGGCCGAAACGTCGTGAGAATATTATTGTGTTATTTTATTTTATCAATTTATTATTTTATTCTCATTCTACGTGACTTTACCGAAAGAACCAAAGAAAATGGTAGCTTACCATCTTTCTCCACTTCCATGGTCTTGTTCTTCTGACAGAGCTCCACATTCTGCAGGCCCATCCTCTCCGTTTGCAGCGTCGTGGTCTCGCGGTAAAAGTATGAGATGGAAAGCTTAAAACGAAGATAAATGAAGATCTCCATCCCAAGCATGGCCAAGAGCGGAACGCCAACGGTCAACAGCGCCATGCTGAGCTCGTGTTGACGGCACGCGGGACGGAAGGAAGTGTGAGGCACGTCACGAAGGGGCGTGTCCTATATCACCGGATGTGACGTACAGCCATCCCTGCCCACTTATTGGCAATCATTGCCCACCACGTGACTCCACGGCCCCGCCCCTTACCGCGCAGCTCCTCCCCCATACTCTTCTTCCGCCTTCCCCACGTGACGCGAAGCGAGCCAATCACGCGAGAGGCGGCGCGCGGTAGGCCCCGCGACCGCTTCCCGCCATTCTTGCAATGGGCAGCGGGGCCGCGCAGGGGGGGGGGCGGTGGGGGCGGGGGGGGCGGGGCTGAGTTCACTCCACGTCGCGAACGGGAGGAGGATTGACGAGGGGGAGGGGCCAGGAGGGACGAGGGGGAGGGGCCAGGAAGGACGAGGGGGAGGGGCCAGGAGGGACGAGGGGGAGGGGCCAGGAGCGGGAGGGGGGGAGCCGTGGCGCCGCTCTTGGGCCGCGAGGCCTCCCCCTGGACCCGCGGCGCCACGCGGAGACCGCGACAGCAGCAGTAGCAGGTGGTGGTGGTGGTGTTTGTGGTTGTAGGCACGGGAGAGGTGGTGGTGGTGTTTGTGGTTGTAGGCACGGGAGAGGTGGTGGTGTTTGTGGTTGTAGGCACGGGAGAGGTGGTGGTGGTGTTTGTGGTTGTAGGCACGGGAGAGGTGGTGGTGGTGTTTGTGGTTGTAGGCACGGGAGAGGTGGTGGTGGTGTTTGTGGTTGTAGGCACGGGAGAGGTGGTGGTGGTGTTTGTGTTTGTAGGCACGGGAGAGGTGGTCACGGACAGGCGGTGAGTGCCGGGTGATGGAGGGGGGGGGGATTGCAGGGTGAGTGAGTTGAAGGGTGAGGTGAGTGAGTGGTGAGTTCACGACAGGGAGATTGGGGCTGAGTGAGTGAACGCAGCGCACGGTAAAGATCCCCTGAGAGCATTCGCAAGAGTTGGACATTGAGTGCCGCTGTCAGGGTCCACACGCAAATTACTCACTTGGCATGATATACAAATTAACCATTGTAAACGATAACTTTAAAGTCCGCTATTTGTCAGAGCTAATGCGATGTGCGTTTTGCATATTTGTAGCACGTTATAACCATCGTCAACATCGTCATTTAGAGTAACCATTAGTCCATACGTGTCACTTGCTAATAGTCCCCGGGTCAATCACAACTTTGCCGTGCGTGCAGGCTTTGTCTCTGGCTGCTCGCTAGGGCTGCGATGCCTTTCCATGCCACAAGATGACGTTCATTGCTCCTTCCACACCGCGACAATATTTACTGCAGTGTTCTATAACGCGGCAGTTGCGTTGCTGAATAACACCGCGTTGTGTAAACTCCCTCGTTACAATGACTAATACAGGGTAAAGCACAGTCCGTGATAACAGCGTGAGATGCGTGTGTCGGCTGAACAAAGACTGAGGCGCGTGGGGAGCATCAGGAAGCATCCAGCAGCATCCCAATGCCTCGTGTGACGCTGTGCCCAGGCATCCGTACAACCGCACATTCCTACTCGCGCGACGTGGTTCTGTTGACTCAATCGCGTTATATCCATTTAGCATCTGCGTTATAAAACGTGTTCCCTATTACATCCATCGTGCCATATCCAAATGGCGTTATGAAAACACGCGTTGAGGCAGAACGAACTCTATAAACTATTTTTATTTTACCAGGTGAGACCCACTGAGCTATGTGGCTGTTTTCCAGAAGCGACCTTTCCACAAATGATAGATCAGCTAAATGGCTAATCACGTTAGAAATGTGTAGCACCAGCCACAAATACTCTAGACATGGGATCCCCTTTGACAGGGTCAGTGTCTACTTAGATTCACTCACTCCGCCTATTGTCATGCGGCATCCGCAGCTGCGTCGCGACACTTGGTAGAGTGCTGTCTTTGAGGCAGAGAGCTTTACAACCGTGTGCAGTGGTTAATTTGCTTAACAGCTTTACACCGAACTCCTTGCTTGTGGTAAAACATGTTTGCGACTTTTCTGATCGAGAACTATGCAGATTTAGATTTATAGTAACATGTACTTAGTGTGAGATGAACTTCCAAACAATTTCCTTTGCTCAACATCTTGCAATTAATGTCTTTTTAAATGGTCAGCTTAAGTGATTCCGTGATGGTTATGTAACTTGACCATTAAGATAATCTATGGAGCACAATTATTTCAGTATTATTTGTCATAAGTAAACTTTAAACTGAACCCATATGTGATATTATATTGATTGATTATTTTATTTTTTAATGTAGTCTACATGCTCTTCTGGGGATATTACCCCACATTTACCATTCATTGATGTTCCCTTTGACATTGGTAATTGGCATTGTCACACCATAGTAATTCATGGGCAATTATGTAATTCCCTCTGTGTCTATCTCTCTCTGCATCTGTCTGTGTGGGTGTCTCTCTCTGCCGGTGTGTTTTTCTCTATATGCGTCTCTCGTGTGTCTCTTTGTGTGTGCCTCTCTCTGTGTGTGGATGTCTCTCGGTGTCTGTGTCTCTCTTTCCTTTTCCACGATGTGGTGTTGTATTTACATGCAAATTCTACCTCTAGCCCCGCCCACTTACCCTTGGGCTGAGCTTATCTCAAGCCAATATAACTTTGTGTTTCAGCAGCTTTCTCGCTATATTTTTTCACCTGATGATGGTTGCTTGTGTTGCGATCGAAACGTCGTGATCTATTATTTTTTTCTACCTACGTGACTTTACCTAAAGAACCAAAGAGTATTGTGATTTTGATAGTGATCGTTGTGGTGGAGGTGGTGATATTGATGGTGGTGTTAACGATAGCGGTGATTTTGGTGGTTGTAATGGTGGTATTGATGGTGGTAATGGTGGTTGACTATTACCCCTCTCGTGTCCTTACTTCCACAACCAGGTTTAAGAATCTGCTGGTGTCTGTGCTGGAGGTGGACGTCGGATATCTGTGCGGTCTGGAGCGGTGGACAATAGACTCCTGCAGCTCAACCAGGTGGACGCACTGGGCAGGGGGCAAGATGGTTGTGGCCTTAGAGACCCACTTACTCCCACAGAGAGCCATAGACTCACTCACAGAGTACACTCACACAGAGAGCCAAAGTCTCACTGACACAGAGCCATAGGCTCACTCACATGGAGACACATAGACTCACTCACACAGAGAACCATTGATTAACTCATTGGTTTTTTCGGTAAAGTCACGTATGTAGAAATACCATAAAATTATATTAAAATAAATCAATCACGACGTTTCGACCGCAACACAAGCGATCTTCATCAGGTGTAAAAACAAATAGCACATAGGGTGACATCAGCGCAACACATAGAGAGCGTTAAACTGCACGGAGGTAAATACAACAAGAAGATGAGAGACGAGAATTCAAAAAACCTAAGAAAAATTTACGTGATGCAAAACCAGTCGGCCAACGACACAGTTAGACACCTGCCTGGCAGACCACGAATTTCAGAAGAGTGCTAAATTTCGTGTTCATCCTCTGGGTTGAACATACCAGCATAGACAGAGTGAACAAATACGAGGTATAAGATAGCAGAAATACATATACAGGGACACGAGGTAAGAAGAGGAAAGACGGACAGAGAAGCAAGAAAAAAGGGGCCGGAGGGATGAACAGACAGAGGCTTAAAATAAGTAGTAGAGGTGGGGGGAGGGGCGGAAGAAAGCAAGGGGCACCCCACCCACCCCACCCACCCCACCCACCCATCCCCACCCATCCCCACCCATCCCCACCCATCACCTCACCCACCCACCCCACCCCACCCACCCACCCCACCCCACCCACCCCACCCCTCCCACCCCTCCCACCGATCCTCCCCCCAACCCTCCCCTCAACGCTCCTTTCACTCCTCCCGTCACCCCTCCACCCCTCTCCTTTCTGCTGCGTCAGGGCCAGAGGCTGAGAGCACGGGAGAGGAGGCTACACGGGGAACTGGGCCGCGTCAGGGGCGAGAGACGCGGGGCGACTCAACACTTCACAGCGTGGGTGAGTGTGGGGAGTTCGTGGTGCATGGGGGACGGTGGGTGGTGTGGTCCAGAATATAAACCACCTGTGTAGGATACACGGGGGATTTTTGATTGGTGCTTAAATGTGTGTGTGTGGAAAACGGTGTAGTGTGTGAGTGTGTGTGCAGTGGGGGATAGGGAGGTAAATGTGTGTGTAACGCAAATTAGTATCTGGGGCGGTGTGTAAACATCACACATTGGGGAGACAAAGGCGGTCCGGCGTGGTTCTGACCACTTACCATTTCGTGTACTATGCCAGCCTTCATAGGAGCTCAATAACAGCACTTGCCCCACCAGTCTGTGGAGCTCCATGGGGGATGTTTGTGTTGGAGCTCGTGCTGTAGGTGTAGACGACGCACGACCGTGGATCCTCTGTAGGGAGCGCGCGTCTGCTGTGGGTCGCATGGAGCTGCACAAGCGGACACCGCCGCAGCGATTCCCATACCGAGTCACGAGATAGGCGCTGGGAAACACCACCATGGTGTGCTTGCCTTGTATGGTCAGTCGTGTGACTGATTATTATAATATATTAATTCACACCTGTGCACCGTGTCATGGCAGTTTCTCTGTTTTCCTTAATTGCATTTTTATTTCAGAAATATTTCACCTGCAAAATAGATTGAGTTTGAATATCTCATGCGAAAGGGTGCCCAGGGCATGTGGGGTCGTCCAATTGCACAGTGTTTAGCGCACATCACTACACACCCATGGACTAAATCCAGAGGCGAGTGACAAATGAATCAGTTCTGCCCCCCTCGCTTCACCAACCCGCACTAGTCAGCATGGTGAAATATGGTAAAAAATCAACACGACCGACAGGGCATAGGGTGCCCATTATCCAGAAGTGCTTTACTTTATGATCACATCCACATCTAATGTGGATTTGGTTATTTTTCTTTAGTTTTCTTTGTTGCATAAATACAACTTGACAAGATGTGTACTGCTTCATTCTGGTACATTTACTGTTTTTCAGTGCATTTCAGCACTGGGTGTGTTTGTTGGATTTATTGTTTGTCACGTGAGGTTAAACACTAACAAAATATTTTATGAACCAGGCAAAGTTCACTAAGCTATTAGATTTTTCATTGAACTGACAGATGCTGTAACCTGGTCCCTTGGGTACCCAGGCCTTCCTATAGTATAACTCCAGGAATCGGCAGATTTTTATTTTATTGTACCAAGTAAGGTCCACTGAGCTATATAGCTGTTTTTCAAAAGCAACCTGGCCACAAATCGTAGCTCAACGAAGTGGCTTATCACGTGGAAATTTGTAGCAGCCAAATACTGTAAACGCATATTTCTAAATGTGGAGGGAAAAAAACTCGAGGATCCAGAGAAAAACCCACGCCACCACGGGGAGAATATGCAAACTCCAAATATCCAGGCGTCGGGGTTGGAATCGAACCCACGACCTCCTGCATTCCAGGCGAAGGGGATAACTTGTTGCCACCACTGAGCCCCTTGTTAATCTGATGTGGTATACTGGTACAGCCCCTGGTGGCCTCGGTCACTTTACTGACCTTTGCACCATTGTGTAGTCGGTTCAATTGAGTCGCAAACATACTCTTTGGAGGCAACAAATTTATTTATACCAACACGAAGGGGTAACTTCCCTTTTACCAGATAACAACCTATGGTGGTGGACCACCAGGCTATCTGCGCTAACACTCTGGGATAGCTACAATGAGCAGGACTCCAGCTTGAGTCCTGCCCATGTGTTGGTGACTCTTCACGGACGTTGAATGTAGATCTTTCAGAAGACAACAGCAAAGCTGAACCCCGGTCCCTCTGGGGACCCGGTTTATATGCTCACCAGTCGTGGCCGGCTCTGCCCTTGGCCACGACTACCTTCTCGATTCCTATTGCAAGATCTCGCCCTGATACGTGACTACCCACTAGCCCCAACTTGGGGCCCCTGTGTAGACTTTACCCGTCATGTACCTTCCAGGGTCAACCAGAGTGCAATGGCCCACATTAACCTCATTCATGGTTGACACTTTCACACCCCTCCTATAGAGAACAGCACTGCACGCCACACGTGGTGCCACTCAGCGCCATGACTCAGCGCTCACCAAGCCCCACTAGGGCTGGTACTACACCCACATATATGGGGTGTCGGTGATGTAATTACATCGCACGCCGTGCCTCTCAGGCCGGCACTACACAGTGGCATTCCCGATGTCACTACATTACCCCCCCCCCCGCCCATTCGTAGCATTCAGCCGTCCTGGCTGTCAACTCCCCCTTAAAACTAACCAAGTGAATAAGTTCTAGATTTGAAGCTTTCGTGACTGCAAGGATCCATACTCTTTGGTTCTATTCGGTAAAGTCACGTAGGTAAAAAATAAAACAAAAAAATCATGACGTTTCTTCCACAACACAAGTGGCCTTCATCAGGTGAAGGGGACCGTACTGTCATGAGGACAGCGTTGGAGTGAAGACAGTCCATCCCAGGTCGCGTCCTTTTAAGCTGTGTGGGAGGAAACAAAATGCTATGACAAAGGAATTAGCATAAAATGACCGTAACGCACAAGAGGACCGGCACGGAGGGGGGGAGGGGGTGTGAATTGGAACGTAGAGGACCGGCACGGGGCGGGGGGGGAGTTTACAAATGTAGGTGTGAAGTGAAATAAGCTTCTATGAAAGTTTGGTATATCACTATTTGGATAAATACCATTGAAAATTAGTTTAATGTTTGGTATGATTTAGAACATCTTTCCAATGGTTGCTTAAGTGAATAAGGTGAAAAAAGCGAGTAAAAGTGACTAAACGCTATGTGTGCCTCAATAACAATAACAAATAGCATATAAATAACCAAGCCCACCTATACAATATATACACTAGCTGCAAATGTACAGAACAACACGAGAAAATATAAAACGTGAATGCACGGAATCCCCTCCATCACCAACAACTCCCATCCTCACCGTGTAACAATACCCATAAGCACAACAAAGGCTAGGTTCAGCCAATAACCGATATGGCCTACTGAGTGTGACAAGCAACTGATGGTGTGGGAGTGTGTGTGCATGGGTGTCACAAAATCCGAAGAGTTTTTGAGCGAGTCCTCGTGGCTGGGCCTCCAGTGGAGGTGGGCTCACTCTCCCTGGAGGTCCCAGGGGGAATATGCAACTGTCCAGTCGAATCCGGCTCCTCACGAAGAGCAGTAGGCCGGGTCGACGGGTTCTCCTCTCTCGAATCAAGTGAAGACAGCGCAGGCGGCGGCTCGGGGGACATCAGGCGTGCGGCACCTGAGGGAGGAAGCACACGACTCCGCTGAGGACCAACCTCAACGTGCACACATGCCAGCTCGCCGGACACATCTGTCCCTCGGTGCCCACAGTGTGGAGATGGAACAAACTCACAGGGAGCAATAAAGGGCTTAGGGCAAGAGGAGTGTACAAATCAACTCCGCCGCCCCAAGAGGATCTGGACACACTGCGGTCGAATGACCCGAATCACATCAACCAGCCCTCTCCAGGGTTTGAGCAATTTGGGCGATGTACCCACCGGTACCTGTGGACAGTGCAACCAAGCTCTGTCCCCAGGTGCCCATTCATGTTTTTGAAGTACGGAAGCCCCTCAGCCATTCATTGGCCAATCGGCACGAATCAGAATTTACCCTGGAAGTCTCCCGCACTTCTGAAAGCTTTTGAAGGGTACAGCACACGGAGTCAGAGATTTAAGATTTAGCCTTGTTGGGTGCGGCTTGTAACTGAACATGAATCAGGGGGTCGTGTTCTCGCTGACCTGATGACTCAACATGGAGGTCAGAGTTCTGTGCAGCCACCTCAACCATACCATCCATCTGCGGATTGTGCGGTGACATGCGTACTTTCTTGGTTCACAACTAACGCACACCTCTTGCAATAATTTTGAAGAAAATGTTTTGCCCTGATTGTTCAGAAGACGTTCGGGAGCACTCTTGTCCATTATGTAGTGGGTAATAAACTGGAGGAAGCTTACTCTGAGGCAACACATTTATTATAACATTAACAGGTTATTACACAATGGGGTAATGGCCCCTTTCACCCGATACTCTATGGAGGTAGTCCCTCCAGACTAGCTTGCCTCTCACTGGCTATCACGACATCTATACTGCTGGGGCTTGAGTCTTCGCTTGAGTCTTCACTGGTTATCAGCTGGAGCTTTCACTGGTACAAGCTCGAGCCGACCCTAGCCAGGGGTTCGGCTCTGCCCATTGGGCTCTACTCTTCAGGGCTCCAGGATGCTCTTCAGTCTTCGGCCGGACAACAACTGCTGGGACCGCTCAGGGACCTGACTTATATATAGGCTCCTGGCTCACTCCGCCCCTGGCCACGCCTTCCTTCTAGGACCGTCTCCGAGGGTCTGGAGAATGACATCATCTCCCCAGCCCCCTTCCCGGGATCTGGGGTCCCGACCGTTGGTCACGATGCTCCCCCAGGGATTGCCTTGGCCAACGGCCCGTCATCATTAATCCAGCAGGTTCAGCCTCCCCTCTGCTCCCTACTGACACAAGCTAGTACTGCCGGCTATGATTAGTGGCGATCATGTTCAACCATGCCACTACAATTACATAGCCATTGAGGAATGCCTCAGTGATCTTTGCCGCCAACTGTTTGGGAAGCGGCCAGGCCACAGGCCATCATGAGAAATACTCGACTCCCACCAGAAAATATTTATTCCCACGAGCGGCTTCTACCGCGTGTACTGCACACACACCTTCAACAAATTAGCAGCATCCTCAGCCATGCCAGGCCAGAAGAAATCCGACTTACGTGTGGCCAATGCTAGTTTATGCACACCCAAGTGCAACAGACGCTCGTGCACCACCCAAATGACCTTACCCCGCAGGGCGGTGGGCACAACAATGTTGGAACATCGCATCTCTCCGTCCCAATGCATGAGCAATCCACCTCTGAGAATGAAAGAGGCGACACCCCATCGATCCTCGCCCCCATCAGTCTCTCTGACTCCGCATCGCAATTTAAGCAGGGAAGCGTCCTCAACCTGGAGGCGCCCCCATTATTCGTGGTCCAATCCAATGACAGCATCACGCGCCACTGGATCCCCAGCTCCCTCAGATGTTACAACCTCGGCCGATGCCGTAAGGGTAGGGGGCGAGTGTTCGTTGCGCAGCTTACAGCGACCGGAGCCCGAAAAACTTGCGCAACTCTCGTTCGTGGGTAATCGCGAGAGGGCGTCCGCGTTCGTGTGATGGGAGCCTTTGCGATAGGTAACCTGAAAAGAGTAGTCACGGAGGACCTCCAACCAGCGTGAAAGTTCGCCAGATGGCTGGTCAACCTGCAGCGCGTACTGCAGCGCCGCGTGGTCCGAGCGCACCTCAAAGTCTCTCCCATACAAATATGGAAGATACTGTTGCAAGAAAAACACGATAGCTAACAGTTATCAGCGTGTGACACAGTACCGCTGTTCAGCCGGAGACAGCACTCTGCTTCCTTATGCGATAACACTCTCGATGCCATTGACAACTAGAGACAGAACAGCTCCAATGCCAGTGTTACTAGCATCTGTATCAAGGACAAACGGCAAGGAAAAGTCGGGGTAGTGGAGGGGAGGGGCGTTCACCAAGCCATCTTGGAGTGCAACAAATGCGGCCTCCTCATGGGTGGTGCCGATGTCACAAGTCGAGGAGACTGAAGTGCTGTGACAAAAGGGCCATTGCCTGAATCGTCTCTTACTATAAACATTTCATTTCAAAGCGGTGTTATCGAAGAAGTTTTTTTGGAAGATAAATAACATCGCGATGGGGGGAGGGGGAGATAGCGGGATTGAGGGGGAGCGATTAGGGGGGTTATAGAGGTGGGTGTTGAGTAAAATAGTATCAGTGTCTTGTGCTTGAGCCTAGGGGCTATGCCAAGGGGCTAGGACATTGAGAACACGGATTCGAATGAACGTCTCATCTTGCCACATGCTTTTTTTACTATCTCCATCAGTAACAAAATCAATCTACAAAGCAACGCTGCTTCTAAAATGGGTATAGTACTCTGAAGCATGTAAAAATGGTAATGTACTGTCAATCGTACTTTAACAGGAGCATTGTCTCTTTAAAGGTCACGGTTTTTGTTGTTGACATGAACTCTATTGGCTTCCACCTCCCTGTTCACAGAGATCGTCAATAGAGGCTGAAGTCTGTTACTCGCGCACAGTCAGTCGAGGGAGTGATAGCCCTCACTGTGCCCTTCAGCCCGTGGCGTTGCCTATGGGACTCATTGTCCCGTAACATCCCGAGTTCACAATGTCGATTAAAGCGACACCTTTGTTTAATAACGATCCATGAAATTAGTGGGACTTTATATAGTGTGACAGTCTTGTCTTTGGTAATACTGTACTCATGTTTGTTTCTGTTGCCTGGTTTTTAATTGGTAAAGCTGTGATCGTGTTTGATCCCTCCACTGGTATCCGATTAATTTCTGCATCAAGCACAATATCCCCTTTGCTGTCTTCAAGTTCCACCATGGACACGCTCCTGCTTGCCTCTCCCATCATCTTATTCCCCTCCCAATGTTCTCCTATATCGTCCCTACCATCTCGCTTTACTCCCCTTCACTCATTCTCCGCCCAGCAACCAAGGCTTCCTGTTGGAACTTCTAATCAACCTTTACTCATTCGGAGGTCACTCATTCCCTTTTTTTTTGATGCAATTATTTGGGCCTGTCACTTACCATCCACAGATTTCTCCTGTGATCATCACTTTATGTTCTCTCTTTAGAAATGTAGGCTGAATGTACACCTCCTTGTTCCCAATGATGATTGTATCTCACTGATGTGCACATCACCTTGACAGAGGCTCTTTTTAAAGGCACTCTAATTGATTATTTCTCATTTCACAGCCTCCACTACACTACTCAGCAGATTATACCCCACTTTGTTCGTCAAGACTTGCTTGAGGCAAATATAAGTATGGTCCAACAACTTCTATGACTGACACGGCACGAGTAAGACTGCCTGCAGTCCAACCAAAAAGGCTGCATCATTGAAAGCTGGTTTCAAGCCTGCCCTCCACGTGTGTTAAAAGATCTTACTCACCCATGTGATGATAGTTGAGCCTCTGGGTGTCAGCATTTCTGCTCTGATATTGCAAGTGTTGGATACTAGTGATTTCTTTCATTTTTCTTAGGGTACCTCTCACTTTATACTCAAATGGCTCAATGCAGAAGGTGTAGGGTCTTTGGTTGCTGTGGCTTGCATGAGCTCTTCAAAGGGATATGACGAAGAGCGATTCTGCATTTGGGAGCATAATTACTTCTAGCATGCTAGTTTCCGCCTTCAACTGCTGAGGAGCTTGCCACTGGCATTTGTAATTGCGCAGGAAATATTAAAGTAGGCTCCCCTGAGCTGACTGAAGTTTGCAAAGTCATCCTTTATTTGACTGAGAGTTATTATTCAACTGCTGCAGCTTTTCCATCAGGCCCCCTCTGTTCATGCCAGATCTGAGTTTTGCATTGCCTTCTTAGGCCCTTGTAGCAGTTTTTACGTTCGTTTTTCAATTAAACACCACGTTTAATCACTAATCCATTCATTTCCAATATTGCAACAGGTTGTTGGGCTGGTCTTGGCGGCGTTGTTTACATAATCTTGAAATTGTCCCAAACTGTTGGTTCCTCATTAGACAGGAGCGTGCATTACCACTGCCCACCTCCACATTACAACCATCCCCACCATAAGAATTATATCCAGTATGAGCTGGAGAAGCTTTTGTTGAACTTCGAGAGTACTGCTAAGAAATGGGGTTTACGTTCATCCCCACATAAAACAAAGCACCTGCCTGGGTATTCTGTCATCGTATTCTCCCATCCCTCCACTCCCCATGAGCAGTGGGGCAGTTTTGGACAGAGCAGAACAATTTTCCATACCTGGAAAGGGTGCATGTGACTAGCTCCAGTTTGGCAGCAGAGGTCATGCTCCGAATCGGTTGAACATAATTATCTCAGCTGCGTAACACACTGTGAATGCTACATTGCCTGTCGCTCCATGTAAAGCTCTGGGTCTTCTCAGCCAGATATCCCCTCCCTTCTCTACATTTGAGAAATTTGGATCCCTTTTAAAGGAACATCCACACTGGTTTTGCATATTCAAGTTGTCTACGATCCACCGTGGGCTTAACAAACTAGATTATGTGAGCAGCTTAGATCCTTGAATGATCTGGACAAATGCCCATCAGTGAGATACTAAGGCAGGTGAGGCAGCATTGGCTGGGTCATGTAGCCCAAATGCCCAGTCACTGTGTACCCAAACAGCTTCTGTTTGTCCAGATATAAGGGGCTTATCGCTATAGGCAAGAGTTTGACTGCAGTGTAACAGAAGGATGGTGGAGCTGTTTGGGCTTGCCAACAGCTCGACCAGTGGTTTCAAGATCAGCGTCTCTGGAGGAGTTTTGTGAAGGATGTCCGCCTCCAGCAATAACGGAGGGCGGAGGAGTGATGCTCACAACAACGAGCGGAGTGCAGAATGAGTAAAATGCAGCAAGGTGGAACAGTAGGGAGCACAGGTGGTAGATCTGCCAGTCATCCCTGTCACTCAACCCATGACACCTTTATCTATCCTGTAACCTACTGCCCATGAGCCTTCGACAGTCCACATGACCTCAATGTGCACTTAGCCTGGCACAAACACTTTTTTGACGTCACCAATTTTGAGTGGCGAATGGCTTTTATTGTTATTGTGTTTATGTATCCACCCCTTCATGTGTCGTACTGGCCTTCTTAGGTGCTCGCTAGCAGAACTAATCCCAATAATGTAAAAAACGATATGGGAGATTTTTCTCATTTGTATCTTGTATGTTTGTGTACATCGCCTATGTGTGTTTGTGGCGAGCCATGCTGCACAACAAACTCAGCCACAGTTATCAATAGCACGTGATATCTACACTGGTTTTGGGTCCTCTAGGTTGTGTCTGCATTAAATGAGTGCCTGGTACAATGGGTAATCAGTATAACCTATGAGACAAACGTGGCCAGGTGTGGTGCTGGCCATTTCTACCCCACTTTGCGTGCAGGTCTTCAAAGGGGCTCACTAACAGCACTTGACCCACCAGTCTGTGGAGCTACATGGGGGATGTTTGTGTTGAAGCTCGTTCTGTCGGCGTAGAAGACGCTCGACAGTTTATCCTCTGTAGGGAGCACGCGTCTGCTGTGTGTAGCGTGGAGCTGCACGATAGTGAAACCAATAGAGTTGTTGCGCCTTGGGCGTAAACATCAATGTATGTCCATTTGCCAGGTGTTATTTTTTTCATTTCCTGTGGAGATGTGTGCTGTATGAGAGAAAAAGCGACTAAGCCCACGCCCTCACCCCCTTCTCCCTATTGCATTATCTCCTCGTACTATTTGACTACTCATAAAATCATACGTATATAGTGACACCCCAGGGATAAATTAATATTGCTTGTTATAGCACCTTCTTGTAGAAAGAATGCTGGTTAAGTCAGACCGGCCTGTATATGTACAGTATAGATATTTAGTTTGCAGCAATGCAATACACACAGCTCAATACACAAAGAGTTAAATGTATAAATATCTCATACTAAAGAATGGATTACTTGGGTTTACAAACATGATGTACAAAACTCGTTATAGTCTCATGCTCTGCATGCTGTTGTAAATGCACGTGGTGCATACTCACTGACCAGATGCTTCGTTATTATTGATACTAATAAAAAATGTTAAATTAAGAATTTTCTTCATCAATTTCTCACGTTAAACAAATATAGGGAGGCGTTCATCCAGCGGTAGAGAGACAATGGCTGCTGATGATGATGTAACGTGCCGCTAATTTTGAAGAATTCCTAAGAGACAGTGCAAGTGGAGATTCAAAGGCATAGGAAGGTGGTTGCACAGACACCTGGACCACTGCTGTCCTGTATAAGTGATTTATTTAACATAATGAACATTACAGTAACATTGACGTTGCCTCATGTGTGTACTTTAAGTTTTGGCTTCCCCACACAAACACACTACCTCCACAAAAGGTCATGTTTACTCATTTCTGTGAAGCGTATTCAAGTTTAATTTATTAGGTATAGCCCTGTGAGCCATGCGGCTCTTAAGTCGGGTGCAAACGCAACAAACAAAATATGAATCTACATTGCAGAAAACTATTGAACCACAACCAGACCAAAATAAAGCTACAAAAACAATGTAACAGCAGTAATCATAGGAACTGTGATTTTAAAATTAACAAACGATAAACATAACATGTACGACAAAACCTGCAGCCATAGCTGGCAGCACGACACTCCCAGTGTATGATGTGTGAGTGAGTCAGCAGCAGCGTGAGTGAGTGTATGATGTGCGAGTCAACGTATGATGTGCGAGTCAGCGTATGATGATCGAGTCAGTATTAGGTTGAGTGAGTACATGATGTGTGAGCCAGCGCATGATGAGTGAGTCAGTGTATGATGTGTGAGCGAGTCAGCGGCAGAGTGAGTGTATGATGTGCGAGTGAGCCAGCACACGATGAGTGAACCTGTGTATGATGAGTGAATGGGTCAGTGGTTGTTCGAGTGTATGATGTGTGAGTGAGTAAGCGCATGATGAGCGAGTCAGTGCATGATGTGTGAGCGAGTCAGTGCATGATGTGTGAGTGAGTCAGTGCATGATGTGTGAGTGAGTCAGTGCATGGTGTGAATGAGTCAGTGTATGATGTATGAGAAAGTCAGTGTCGGCTCCCTCTGCCCGCGCTGTCGCCCCCCCCTCCCCCCGGCTCCGTCGCCCCCCCCCCCGGCTCCCCCGCCCCGTCGGCCTCCTGGCTCCATCGGCTCCCTCCGTCGGCTCCCCCGGCCCCCTCACAAATGGCCCCGCCAGCCGCTGCTGGGAGCGCGGTATGTGACGTCATACCACTGCTAGACAACCTCAGAGCACCCTCTACCCATACATTGAGAGCAAGGGAGTGCCCACTACATAGGGACTACCCAAGATCAAACCTGGCTCCCACCCTCTAATCGTCACTCAACTAGAGGTGACGCTATCCCGATCATTGCACATTACAACGCAATTTGCCGTCTGCGTGGCATCACGATGGTCGAGGCAGTGAGCACGTGGTGTCACGCAGCTGCTTAATCTGCTAAACCTGTGTGGTGTTTTGAATTAGGTTTACATTTTACTTTTCTTTATCGTAGTGTTGTGTTCATGTGAATGTTCAAATGCTTGCACTGAAGAGTGTTTTGAGATGCCTAAAGTGTTTCGATGCAATTGTATGTATTTCTATATATTCCAATGACAATTTTTAAGCTTTCATTACAATTTAAATAACTCAATGTATTCACAATCAAATACCTAAAGTCACAATTGTACCTAACCGAGACCTCTCAGATTTTAGTAGCAACATTTTATTTTTATAATTATTATTCTTTCCCGTACCTGTCTAAAATTACACGACTATGCTTACAGGTGACACATGGTTTGTTTTCATTTTCTTCAGGTGACTCGATGCATTTATCGTGATGGCATCAAAAGTTTCTGCATGTGAGAGCATTAAAACCAACAAAGTGAATCTGCAGAAATACCTCCAGGCGAAGTCTTCAGAAGTGCTTGACTATTCCTATCAAACAGGGATAGTCCTGGACAGTGTATATGCGTCCCTCAAAAGCGAGAATAACCCCATGGCACGAACACGGGACCTGGTTGACCTGGTGCTCAACAATGGAGAAGAAGTGTGCATGAGATTCCTTAAAGATGTGCTGGTGCCACTGAGATCCGAGATCCCTCTCTTGGGTCAGTGGATATCACAGCATGAGCAGCAGCTCAACGTGATGGGTGTCGATCTGAGCACAACTGCGGGTAAAGCCATCCCTGGAGCAGCTTCTCGTGAGTGATGCTAAACTTCACGTAACCATTCGCATGTCTCTGGCAAGTTTAAGCGAAGGAATTGCTTTGAACTGATATGAACTGTCATTTGATATTCGCAAACTGCACCACTCTTGCATAACAACATCCCTCTCAGGAGGAGGACATTCATATTCCATTCCATAGCAGGGTATGTACAAGGGATCAGAAATTTGGAGGAAAGGATGGATGGATAATGGAAATGTGTGTCAGTATCAAAACATTGCATCCACACTGTACCCCAACATTCCTGAATTTCTGTCCTATCCTACACCTCCCTTTCCTTGCAAATGACTTAAACATGGTGATTTTCTCTCACCTCTTCAGACACAGGCATTTTATTTGAGCTGGAAGAATATAATGAGCTATGAAGCTCTCTTTCAAGTGTCAAGCCCAATATGTTTGGCCATGGCAGCAAACCCATCAGCTGCCTTGGTCTCCATGACTTGGTACAATCTGGATTCCACCAAGGCCATTTCGTTGAAACTGTTTCCCTATTGAGGGTGAATGACCACCTCTCTTAAATTATGGAAGCTGCTTCTAGTTCTTGACTTTTGGGCTGCTTTGGATACCACACACCACTCCATCCTATTGAATCGGCATGGCTACGCAGGCATCTCTCACACTTCCCCATTGCTTCTGCTTCCCCTCTAAAAGTGAGCCCTATTTTTGCAAGCAAGGACTGCCTTCTGTTCAGAAGTCCCAATTATATGGTGTTCCACGTGGCTCGGTCCTTGGCTATCTGCTCTTCTCAGTATAATGTCTCCTCCTTTGTGGACATTGTTTACTCCTAATTTTTTTATATTGACTAGCTATGACTGCTATTCTCTTTGGTTCTATTCAGTAAAGTCACGTAGGTAAAAAATAAAACAACAAAAATCACGACGTTTCGGCCACAACACAAGTGGCCTTCATCAGGTGAAGGGACCAGGCTGTCTCGAGGACAGCGCTGGAGTGAAACACAGCCACGCTCAGACCGCGACCTTTAAGCTGTGTGCGAGGAAACAAGGTGCCTTGACAAAGGAATTAGCATAAAAATTTGCATTTGATTGGCCGACTTAGCATGATGAACGGCGTAGAGGTGGTGTACATGCGGGTGCACATGCCGGTTGGCGCGGAGGGGGAGTTTACCTATTGATGGTGTGAAAAGGGAATTTTTAAGAGCTCATTGCATTTCGGACCAACACCACCTGACCCGTGAATTAAAACATGTACACCTGGCCCTCAAAAGGAATGGATACTCTGACCGTACCATCCGCCAAGCTGTTTCTCCCTCCATACAGAAACAACCACTTGATACTCCGGTGAAAACCATCACACTACCATATATAGCAGGCGTTACTAAAAAGATTTCCAAAATTCTAAACAAACACAAGATCCAGGTCCGGTTCAATACAGTACACAAAATTCGTGATCTGATCCCATCCGTGAAGGATGTCATTCCTGACTTACAGTACCCCGGGGTTTACAAATTGAGTTTTACCTGCGGTGCTTGCTATATCGGGGAGACAAAGCGACATGTCTCTGACCGAATTCGCGAGCACAAATCAGATTTGAAACACGGCAGAACGAATTATTCTGCCGTAGCTGATCACTGTTACAACGCTGTGGGTGATCACGATATAATTTTCTCCGATACCAAGGTTCTTTGCAAACCCACGGGTTTTTATCAGAAATTTGTTTACGAGGCAATTCAGATCTACAAACACAGACACAATTTCAACCGAGAAGATGGTTTCAAATTAAGCAACCATTGGAAAGATGTTGCAAATCGAACCAAACATTAAACTAATTTTCAATGGTACAGTATATTTTTCAAGTAGTGGTACCCCAAACTTTCGCAGCTCTTAAAAATTCCTTTTTCACACCATCAATAGGTAAACTCCCCCTCCCCCCCCACACCAACCGGAATGTGCACCCGCATGTAAACCACCTCTACACCGTTCATCATGCTAAGTCGGCCAATCAAATGCTAATTTTTATGCTAATTCCTTTGTCAAGGCACCTTGTTCCCTTGCACACAGCTTAAAGGTCGCGGTCTGAGCGTGGCTGTGTTTCACTCCAGCGCTGTCCTCGAGACAGCCTGGTCCCTTCACCTGATGAAGGCCGCTTGTGTTGTGGCCGAAACGTCGTGATTTTTGTTGTTTTATTTTTTACTAACGTGACTTTACCGAATAGAACCAGAATATGGATCCTTGCAGTCACGAAAGCTTTAAATCTAGAAATGACTGCTATTTCTAATGACACCCCGCCTTTTAATGCCATTGACTCATGAAACGGAACCTACTCTCTCCTCTTAACTCTTGAAAAATGTTGATACTCCTACTGATACTCCTGCTGTTATGGAGTGACTCATGCAGCAAGCTATGGCTGCAAAGTTTGGTAGTACATGTTATGTGTATCTTTTATTGTAAAATTTAAATTAGTTCCTATGATCACTGTTACATTGCTTTTATAGCTTTATTTTAGTGATTTCTAAAACGTTTTGGTTTAGCCATATTTATTTGTTGTAGTACAGAGTTAGACTGATAACTTTAATCTAAATTGTCTTATGGTTGTAATTGTTTGGCTTGCATCCCACTGGGATGTTTGCACACAGCATTGATATACGGTGCTTTTTCCGGAACACTTTGCTGTTTTTTCCTGGATTTTTCTGTTTGCGCGTAGTCACTTTAAGATGTTTCTTGTTCCTGGTTTTGTTTGTTGCAGTTGCACCCGATTCAAGAGCCGAATGGCTCACAGGGCTATACAAAATAAATGAAACTGAAACTGGATTGGTTATACTTCACTCCAGATTCAACGTCAAATTTGTAGACCTCGTCATTTGTAAAAAAGTCCACGGGAGATAATGACTCCGAATATATGATTCCCGAGAAATTAAAATAAGATCAGATACAGAGGGATCAGGCTACTCATGGTCACCATTGCCCAAGTGGTGAGAGACTGGGTTCAATGTTTCCTTGGAAAGCTGATGGAAGTTGTTGAGCAAATTTGTCATTGGAAATCGACACTCTCCACAATGTAGTGGCTGCCACAGTGTTTGCTGATGATGCAGTAGCCAGATTAGTTGAAGTTCAAGTGAACCTACGATGTATCACGTGGGATGCTACGAGTGTTGTGATTCATGTGTCTGTTCTTGTGGAAGTGACAGCACTTCATCTTCTCTGCTGCTAGGACCGTGGCTGGTGTACTGCACTCCACCAGTGTAGCCCCCGTGCTACGTGATGTAGGCCAGCTTGAGATGGGAGAGGAAACACAGCCCCAATACCAGTGAAATATAAAAAAAAAAATCAACATCCTAGACAAAAAAAAAATCGATAATTGTAGGATAAGGCAAGCAGTGCATTTTACACACAGATTGATAAAATTAGGTTGTGATGATGCTGATGTACACGGTAATGCTAAATGTGGTACTATCTTTTTCACAGGCAAAACAAACAAGACACATGGTGGTAGCATTTTTGTTATGATAAAACATATTTTTTTACAAAAGGTACAGTGTTTATAAAAATTGCATTTGGAGAATACACATCGTGAAAACTTCCACACAATAATTCATGATGTACATGATGTTGCTGCATTATCCATGGTGAATGAATTCGCTACGCTTTTTTTACATAGTTTATTTTAAACATATTTGTCTGCTGTAGGAATATGTTTTTTATTGTAAGTGAAACTGATCTGCTCGTTAAATTATTTGTGTCATTTAGATAAGCCTGGTGATGATTTCAGAGAATTATTGCTGAAGCTGACATCATTAACACGAAACTACGACGCACGACCTGGAGAACCTGCAGTGTTTTTGCTGGAGAGGATGGTGAAGCCAATTCTGGTTCCCTACTACCGCCATCAAGAAACCAAGGAGCACGAGTTACTAGCGAGAGGCAAGCAGCACGAGGAGCTGATGAAGAGAGCACAGAGAGAAGGGATTACTTACAAGAAGCTCTTTGATCACATTGGAAAAAAAACACACCCCCGACTGGTTATTGTAGTGGGGACTCCAGGCAGCGGTAAAACCATGTTGAGCAAATTCATTGTGCACAGCTTGCTGTCAGGTGAGAAAGTATTTGCACGACGCTTTGAGCACATCGTGCTCATAAGGTTCAGGGAGATAAATGATATTGGAGAGGTGTCACTGGCAGAGCTGTTTTCTAAGCTGCACTCATGTTTGGGAAACAAAGCGGATGAGGTTTTCGCAAACCAAGAGAGAACCCATTTTGTTATGGAGGGGTTGGACGAGTTTGGAAAGCGCCTTGACTATGCCAATGCGTGCACCGATCCACGTAAGACGGCAACAGTAGAAGCCATCATTGCTGCCCTAGTGAATGGAAATCTCTTGCCCAAGGCCTCGGTCTTGATAACGACCAGACCCATTGCCATGGAACAACTGAGTCAAGTGAATGTTGATCGAGCTGTTGAAATCACTGGGTTTTCCAACAAAGATAAAATAGCATTTTTTAACAAATTTTACCAAGATAGGAGTCTAGCAGAAAGGGCACTCAAGCTCCTGCAGGAAAATGAAACAGTGAATACATTGTCCCAGAACCCTTCATTCTGCCATATAGCAGCCATTACACTGAAGGAACATTTACAAAAGTCTGAACATTCTGAGATTATCCTCAAATCAATGACCGACCTCTTCACACAATACGTGTTTGGGCTCATAGTACACCATGGACGTGGCAGCTGCTGTGCCAAGGAAATTGTATCGTCTCTTGGCAATATGGCTCTGAAGGGGGTTCAGCAAATCATCCAGATGTTCAGCCAAAAAGATCTAGAAGAGTTTGTTGTTAGTTCTTCTGAACTAGGAAGTACATTCATCAACAAAGTGTTCACATGTGAGGGCATTAAACAAGGGAGTTGTTATTCATTTTCACACTTGACAATGCAGGAATTCTTTGCAGCGATAGCTCTGCATCTGTCACATTCAACATGGCCAGTGAATGACGTCATCAAGGCTATTAAGGACAGCAAAGATGGGAGGTTTGATGTGTTTCAGAGGTTTTTTTGTGGACTGGCATCAAGCACTCCATGGAAGTTCTTTGAGGGTATCTTGGATCCTCCATCTGCAGATTATCAAAAGGAAATAATCGAGTGGCTCAATCGCAGCATGAAGAATCGGATGGTTGACAAACACAGGCTCAACAGTCTCCTGCACTGCGTGCACGAGCTGCACGACCGCAAGTCCCTGAGTGATGTCACTCGGTCCATGACTGAGATAGACCTGTCATTCACAAGGCTGTCCCTGCCAGACTGCGCTGCCATCTCCTGGATCCTGCTGCAGCGAGAAGAACCTGTGGAGACACTCAACCTGTTCGGCTGTGGCATCGGCACCGAGGAAATGAAGAGGCTTCAGCGTGGACTGCACAGATGTAAACATCTAGTGTAAGACTGGCACACCTTGCATTCACTACTTCACAAATTGTGTGTGCATAATTGTGCGTGATATCAACTCAGTTTCAATTGAGCACCAGGTGCAGTGTGTAAAACATCGCTACTCGGGAGACAAAAGCAGCCGGGCGTGATACTGGCCACCCACTCCATCATATGCCATGCCGGCTTTCATAGGTGCTCCCTAACGGCACTTTCCCCAGCAGTCTGTTAAGGCTATACGGCAGATCTTTGTCTATAAGAATCCTCACTTATTAACTGTGCATACAGTACAATGTAACTCCATTCTCACGTAAACACTCGGTCTTGCGTAGCCCAAGCATGAACACAAATTTTGACAAATTCTTCCCCTTGCCACTGCCATCATTGTCCTCACTCACTTCACTCCTCTCCCCGCACGCCACGCTCACCCCTCCCTTGATACCTCCCATTAACCCCCAATCTGCACCTGCCTTCACTTTTTCCATAACCCATCCCCCACCCTTGCCCATACCTTCACTCTCCAGCCGCATACCCACTCCCACTCATCCACTGAGGGATGAGGTTCGGTGAGTGAGTGCGTGCCTGCTTGAGTTGGTGGGTGACTTGGTGGGTGGATCGATGAGTGAATATGTGGAGTTAAGTGAGGATGTGAGTGGCGTGTAAGTGGGTTGGTGAATGAGTGAATTAGTGTGTGAGTGGGTTGGTGAATGAGTGAATTAGTGTGAGTGGGTAAGTAAATGTACAGTGAGTAGGTGGGTCCACAGTGAATGCTGCACTCACTGTACGTTAAAGTACAAAAGGAAAAAAAAGTTATGCATATTCATGGATGCTGTAAAGTTTTCCATCATCTTCAGCAACATTTAATTAGCGATAATGATAGCCCTCACACTATATGCAGGGAGTGAGGTGACCTTAGGCCATACTGAGAAAATGTAGCCCTGATTGCGACTGCGGTGGAGAGTGAGGGTAACGGTTTGATCCACGTGTCCGATTCAAGCCCCTGGTTCACAGTGGATCATGGTCAGTGATTGTGCTCACCACTACAGAGACAGCTAATTGGTAATGGGTGTTAATCTTAGTTGTAAAGCATTAAAGAGACAATGATCCCCCAAGTAGCCCATATAAACTGGTGGGGAAAGTGAAGCCAGTGACAGGGAACAAGCACACACTATTACACTGCACTTTAGAGCACAAAGACAATCTCCCCGTGGAGCCTGCATACACTTTTGAGGCAAGTGCTGATCGCACTTCCCTGACCAGCACCGTCCTTGGCTGTCTTTCTCTCCCCATTGCTGATGTTGACACACCACCAGGTACTCATTTAAGGCAGAGTCACCCTACGGGAGTTCCAGGACCAGAATTTTTTTCATCACTCACCACTGATGCTGTTTACGGATATTGAACCCAGGTCACTTCGTTTGTAATGTAATGTGCCAACGACTTTCCCACCATTCCCCTAAACGCATATAAATACACAATCAAAGACACTCGTATATACACACAGACATGTACACACACAAACGTACACATAGTGTACATATAAACTCACACACTCCTACACATGTACAAGTACAGCCTTTGGTCAGTCTACTGCTGGATAAGGCACTCCCACACCATGCAGGTCTTGGGGGTTATTTGACCAGACATCACCAATCTTGTCAGTGTGGGTTGGTGTAGAGCATAGAGATGAATGTTGTTCCATTGCCATAACGCAGCTCCGCAGGCTACAACAACTGTTGTTATACATGTTAGTCTTGGGTAGAAGCACCATCCAGCCTCGAGCCTATTTAGATTTTCAGATTTATTAGACCTTACATGTGTAGTGTTCGATTTCACTCGGACAACTTTTGTCTTTCTTTGAACACCGTTTTATTTACAACTCTCAGCATGTCCTCAATATTTTACAGTATCCATGTCGCCACGGCTCGCTCGTTGTGCTTCACTCGACTCGCTCGCCACCTTTGTCTCTCCACTCCCCCACGATTACTTCGCTTACTCAGCCGCTAACTTCTTCATCTCTGCTCTCCTATATCACCGTCACTATGCTCTCTCCACTGCTAACTGCTTCGTCTCTGTTCAGCTTCGCTATCGCTACGCTCTCTCCACTGCTGGCTGCTTCTCTTCTTCAGCTCTGCTATCGCTACGCTCTCTCCACTGCTGGCTGCTTCTCTTCTTCAGCTCCGCTATCGCTACGCTGTTTCCAAGCTCTGTCTCCAACTCTGTCTCCCAAACTCTGTCTCTCCAACTCTCTGTCTCCAAGCTCTCCACACTTCAATTCCCCACTGTTCACTCCAAGCTCTCCAACTTCAACAACCTTGCTCCAATTGCCGACCCCCCAATTTATCCCCGCTCTCATTACTCCCCAATTAATTAGTCCGTGTCCCAACGACGCTCCGCATCGTTCGAACCTGTTTCTCCTCCAGACCTTTAGGTGCCACTCTAGCCTTGGCAACAGCTCCAGCCAATCACAGCCGTCCTTGGTTCACCCAGCTTAATTGCCCTAATATAACCTGCACTGTATTTGCCTTCGCTACAGGCTGACCCAACATAACCCGTAGTGTCTGTGTTATCATGTAATCACGCTGAACACATCTTTGAATTCAAAGGGAAACCCATGGAGACGCGACCGCTGCACAGGCGTTAGTTCAGGGTTTTGCATATATAGATCTCGCAACCAGTCCGGATCATCTCCATCACCCGGCAACATCTCACTCTGTCCCGTTGCCAAACACGCCTCCCCTTCCGGACCCGGCGCTGCCGTTGCATGCGCCAACGTTGTACCCTCCAGAATGACGACCGATTCGTGTCCCACGTTTACAATTTGTATTAAAGGGTCACAATTTGCCGGTACAATAGTCAAAGCCCCTACCAAAGTGGGCATCCGTGATACAGCATTTGAGGGCGTCAGCAATATACCCTCCTGTTGCTCGCCGAAAGGCAACTGTTTTTTAAAGCGCAGCGGCACAAGCATCTGCGTGCCAGGCGGAACGCGAACGGTGCGGCTCACCACGGCCTGCACCACGGCATTCGCAACCGCAAGCTTAAAAAACGTTCCCAAAAATTTTAGACATTTTCCCGATGGCAATTCCAAACACCCCTTTCTCTATAGAAATTCTAAGTGGCATCCTTTGCAAATAATCCGTTCCCAACAAACACGGTACCGCCAAGGCCTTGGAAACCAAAATATTCCCCGTAACGCTCACTTCGCCAATTTGATTCGTCGCGACCATACAACCCATAATACCGAGACTGCCACCATTTGCTACTATGCACGGCCCATCAACCGGTTCTAGGGCCTGGGGCAAAGTTGGCAATAAGCAAAAAGTTTGTAACGAGATAAGGGTCGCAGAAGCCCCCGTGTCAACAATAACTCTGACCATCACCCCTTGAATAAGTGCCATCACATCCGACGACCCCGGCGCAGCTCCCAAAACACGATGCACCAACGCGCCCCACACGTCCTGACCGTGCGCAACATACGAATGAGATGTGAATGGGTGAGATGACGCAGATTGGTGATGTGGAAAGAGCGGCCGTGTATTGAATGTATCGCGACTCACCCGGAATCCTCGGTCCTGGGAGAATCCTCGGTTGTAGCTGGTCGGCGCCCTTGGAAGGCCGCCCCTGCGCCACCAGCAGTCGCGGGCAACATGTCCTCTCCGTCCGCACTCGTAGTACATCCATACACCGCGGGGCGACGCAGCATGCCCGCGGGTGGCACCCCGGCCGCCGCTGCAATCGGCGGTGCCTCGCCCACCGCCACCGCGCTCTCGGACGCGGCAGCGCTCAGGAACAGCAGCTGCGCACCCACCACCGCTGGCTCATCGCGGAGGTCCAGGTTGACTTTGATGTTCCTGGCGATCTGTAGAGACATGTCATCGTCGTTGTTGCTGTCAGGAAGCGAAAGGACGACTCGTAGCTCCTTGGCCAACTGCAAAAGCTTCTCCTGCAGCAAGGAATCCAGGGCCTCCTGGTCCATCGCCAGGTATGCTACTTGAGCGAGGGCCAACAGCGCGCTGCGGAATGCAAGAGGGGATTCCGTGTCCTCCCGCTTCCTTTGCTGGAATCTACGTTTGGCGACCGACCGCGGCTCGTACACCTTGCTCATTGCCGCGAATGCCCCATCCAGTGTTGACCTGACGGTGGCAGGGAATCCATTAAATATCGCCAAGGTATCATCATCGAGGGCCGTCGGCAGTGCCCGCAGAGCGGCACCCTCAGTCCACTCCAGAGATTGATAAGCTGCTCGGAACCGTCTTGTAAATGCCGTCCAATCCCCAACTTTGGCCTCGAACCGCCGTGCTGTTCCCGATGGTGGTGCTTCATCGTCGTCGGATTTCTCCAATCGCTCCGACCCCGCGGCAACATCTGCTGGTCGACTTGACACCGTCGGTTGCATCTGGTCCGATGTCACAAAGCGGTTAAACGCCTCCGTCAATGTCGCCATCCTGGCCTCCCACTGGGCCATGAGGACTCTCCAATCACTCGATGGTGCGGGGGTCTCGGCCTCGCTCGAACCGCTGTCTCATTCTCTAGACTCTCGTTCAACCAGGCCCTCCGGAGGAGTATCGGCCACTTGGCAGGACACGGGCAAGCACGTCCTCGTCGTTGCTGTCGTCGGATGAGTCCACCGGCACGTTCTTCTTCTTGGCCGCCTTCCTTGACATCTCGGCATGGTTCGTAGTCACTCTGACACGAAATGTAGTGTTCGATTTCACTCGGACAACTTTTGTCTTTCTTCGAACACCGCTTTATTTACAACTTTCAGCATGTCCTCAATATTTTACAGTATCCATGTCGTCACGGCTCGCTCACCGTGCTTCACTCGACTCGCTCGCCACCTTTGTCTCTCCACTCCCCATGATTACTTCGCTTACTCCGTCGCTAACTTCTTTGTCTCCGCTCTCCGCTATCACCGTCGCTATGCTCACTCCACTGCTAATTGCTTTGTCTCTGTTCACCGCTATCACCATCACTATGCTCTCTCCACTGCTAACTGCTTCGTCTCTGTTCAGCTTCGCTATCGCTATGCTCTCTCCACTGCTGGCTGCTTCTCTTCTTCAGCTCCGCCATCGCTACGCTCTCTCCACTGCTGGCTGCTTCTCTTCTTCAGCTCTGCTATCGCTATGCTGTTTCCATGCTCCATCTCCAACTCTGTCTCTCAAACTCTGTCTCTCCACTCTCTGTCTCCAAGCTCTCCACACTTCAATTCCCTGCTGTTGACTCCAACTTCAATTCCCCGCTGTTCACTCCAAGCTCTCCAACTTCAACAACCTCGCTCCAATTGCCGACCCCCCAATTTATCCCCGCTCTCATTACTCCCCAATTAATTAGTCCGCGTCCCAACCACGCTCCTCGGCGTTCGCACCTGCTTCTCCTCCAGACCTTTAGGCGCGACTCTAGACTTGGCAACAGCTCCAGCCAATCACAGCCGTCCTTGGCTCACCCAGCTTAATTGCCCTAATATAACCTGCACTGTATTTGCCTTCGCTACAGGCTGACCCAACATAACCCGTACTGTCTGTGTTATGTAATCACGCTGTTTCCACTATGCACCTTCCTACTCCACTACACATGTACACTAATATACACACTCTCATATATGAATATACAACAACAACAACAACCGCCATTCGCCACTAAGTGGCGGTGACGTCACCACGACGCTTGTGCCAGGCTATGTGCACCCTGAGGCCACGTGAAGTGTCGAACGCCCACTGGCAGGTGGTCACGGGGCAGACCCAGGTGCCACGGGTCGACTGACTGAGATAACTGGCTGATGCACCACCTGTGCCCCCTACTGTGCCAACCTGCTGTGCTTTAGCCACCCGGCGCTCCGCTCGCTGTTGTGAGCGTCGCTCCTCCGCCCTCCGTTGTTGTTGGAGGGCGACTGCCTCCAACTGCCCAGTAGCATCCTTCACGAGCCTCCTCCACAGAGGCCGATCTTGACACCGCTGGTACCAGTCATCGGCAAGTCCACTCAGCTCCACGTCCTCCTGTACCACATCACTCCATCTCTTCTCTAGCCCGTGCCGCGCCCGCTTAGCCCCCTCAATCCGGCCAAACAAAAGCTGTTTCGGCATGCGTTGGCTGGGCATGCGGGCTACATGACCCAGCCATCGCAGCCTTGCCTGCCGGAGGAGCTCACCGATGGGACCCTGCCCAGATCTTTCAAGGATTTGTGAGCTCCTCACACAATCCAGTCTGGTTAAACCCAGGATGGATCGTAGGCAGGCCAGCCTAAATGTTTCTAACCGGCGAAGATGTTCCATTAGGGGGGTCCACGTTTCGCAAGCGTAGAGAAGGGAGGGAATGACCGTGGCCGAGAAGACCTGAAGCTTAGTGCGGAGCGACAGACCAGGTAGCTTCCACACAGCGTTACGCAACCGATGAAAAGATATTTCCGCTCGACTGATTCGGAGTGAGACCTCTGCTGTACACACTTTACACACCCCTGTTTGAGTCTGCAGTTTTAATGTGACAGTATTTTTTTACATGAAAATGAATGCAAGGAATCTTCATATAATAAGGATTCACATTCATGAGGCGCAATTCATCCAGTGATATGAGTGCGCCATGGACAAATTAGTGAATATACGCATGTATGTGCGTTATTTACTTTCGTTACTGTGTGTGTATGTAGGTGTGTAGACGAGGAGTAGTAGTGTCGTGATTAGCGCTACGCTACGCTATGAACCCGGCGTCCCGGGTTCGATTCCCGCTCACGACCAACACCGGTGACGATTATCTGAACCGGACCTGGGCCTCCCTCTACGTCGACTCAGCCTCAAATGAGGACCTGGTGCGGTGTGTAAACATTGCCACTAAGGATACAAAGGCGGTCGGGGTGGTGTAGGTCACTGTTGTATATGTTGGTTGTGAAAATTTTGATGAAAATAATAAAAATTAAATTAAATATGGAATTTGCGTAATTATCCGCAATTATGTTAGGTGATGCAATTATGCGCATAAATTATGCTAATTCGAGATATAATCATATTCATTAATGCTCGTGTGTGTGATTATGCTATTGCAATCCGTTATTATGATTAGGCCCCGCCTCGCTGACGAGGGTCGGATTATCAATCGGAATAATACAATTCTTCGTATGAAGTTATACAGGTGCTGTGAGCATGCCAGAGTCAGCTCGGCTTCCTTGTTTAACTTCGTATTATCGATCGGTATAATACAATTATTCTCGTTTTAACATTTACTGAGTGTATTAGTGTGTTTATGTCAGGTCTCCAAATTGAGATCTCA